>NC_050576.1:103008723-103307933 GCF_011100635.1 Trichosurus vulpecula | reverse complement strand
CTTCCTTCTCTCCCTCCTTCCTTCCCTCTCCTTCCTTCCTTTCTTCTTCCTTCCTTCTTTCCTCCTTCCTTCTCTCCCCCTCTTTCCTTCCTTCTTTCCTTTTCCTTCTTCTTTCCTTCCTTCCTTCCTTCCTTCTCCTTTCTTCTTCCTTCCTTCCTTCCTTCCTCCCTTCCTTCCTTTCTTCTTGTCTCCTTTCTTTCTCTCACATGCATATTTGTTATGATCAGAATTTATGGATCTCAGAAACATTTATTGAGCACCTACCATATGCAATCCAGTCCCAGGTCCCTTCCAGGCTTCTTTCCTGCCTGGGATTGACCCCACTTCTCAACTTATTTTTGCAGATAACTAACATATCCTTAGCTCAATGAATATAATGGAATAGGGCATGGGGCGGGGTGTTTTCAGAAAATCTGAGTTAAAGTCACATATGTCACTTACTGACCATGTAGTTTCAGATGAGTCATTTAACTTGATTCTAGCAAAATGGAGATACTGGGCTGGCTGATCTCTGAGGTCCCTTCCTTCTCTGCCATTCTATGATTCTGCAATCATTTCTAAACTCCTGTCCAAAGCAGGAAACCCCTTTATGAGACACTTTTATGACATCTCCCCAAAAGGACCATGCAGCCTCTTTGTGAAGTTCCTCAGTGATTGGGAGCTCCATTCATTCTTGGACTGCTGCTGATTATTAGAAGATATATTATTAGAGTCAGTTGAAATCCCCTTCCCTCAAACTTTTACTGGTCTTCTAAAGTCTTATAGAATGAATCAAAACCCCTTTTCCACATGACAGTCCTTTAAATAATTGAAAGGCAGCGTTGAGTAGTGGATAGTGGGCCAGTAGAGTCAAGCAGACCCAGCTCACTGACACTGGAAAACTCTGATGCTTCTGTAACCCAGACTGGTCTGGTCATGCCCAATTCATGGAATGTAGAGGCTCACTTACAACTGTGATCAAGGAGGATCCTTTAACTCCTTGAACTCGAGTTTCCTCATTCATTTATATTTTGGACTAGACTTACCATTTCCTAGGGATAAGGAGCTCTCCAAGAAGAACTCCCTCTAGCAGTGTAAATGATCCCCTACCCTATGACTTCATGACCATAGTCTTTGAGAGCTAATTGGCTGGGACATAGAGAGGTGCTGAGTGACTTGCGCCTGGTCACAGAGCCAGTGTGTGTCCAAATAGGACATGAACCCAGGTCTTCCTATCCACCACAACATGCTGCCTGTCACTTCCTCATCCATAAAATGGAAATCATAATATGTGCAGATTGTATCTCTCAAGGTTGTTGTAAGGCTCAAGCAGATCATTTATAGAAGAAAGTGCTCTACAAACTTGAAATAACAATACAAATATCAGATACTGACACATGGAACAGCATCCATGCCATTCCCCCAAGTTTTTTTTTCTAGGTTAAATATCACCAGGTCCTCTATCTTCTGTCAAATAACATCATTTCCGGACTCTTCACTGTAATAGTAATTAAGGTGGGACTTTCTTTTGCTATTTCCTCTTTTAGCACTTATTTAATCAAGTGCCCTTGAAGAGTCTGCCTTTGTTTCTTTGATTGAATCAGGAGTCTTGATGACCTCCTTGCCTCAAGGAAAGCCTGGTTTGCATTGGTTTGAGTCACATGTTTTGACCCCAGAGGCTTTTAGGTCACGTGGGTTTGAATCCAATGTTGTGCTGCTTTCACCCTGAACAGGATATATAAACCCAGAGGTTAGTGTTTTCCCTTGGGGCTCTCATTCGCTGAAGGAGTGTTGATGTGGAGACTCTGGGCGGCCATTGCTAAGAGCCCCCAGCTTTGAAGAAACCCAGATGTTTTGTTTGGGGGCTCTCACTCACTGGAAGAGTGGCTTGAAGAGACTCTGGGCAGCTGCTGTTAAGAGCCTCCCAGCTGTGAAACCCAGATGTTGGGTACTTTGTTAAACCCTGGTAACTAGCATTGAGATTCGAATCAGACAAGGTCTGTCCATGATGTTTGTAATTTGCATTGCTCTGAAATTCAGGTTGCTGGCTTTTCCTGCTGAACTAAGTGAACGATATTGTATGTTGGATTAAGTGAGATTGTTAACCCCTTAAAGTTACTTTCCTTAGTAAAGCAGATCAAAGAACCTGTGTTAGCAGTCCCTTCTGTGTGCTGGTTGTTGTTGGTCTTACACAGCCACAGCAGCTTCTAGCACATTGCTGTCACATTCACCCACTGCTACCTCCATTCTGGCTTCTGGACATGTTTCAATTTCCATGTCCCTCTTAGAGTGAGCACAAGGCTTCTGATGGGGTCTTGAAGCCTAGAGATCCCTCTAGAGTGGGAAGGACGTTCTGTTTCTAATCAATGTCTTGTTTAATTTTGTAGGTCTTGGTCTACAAGGAGTTCTCACCCATCCTGAAATATCCAGGAAATTCAGTTGGTGGTGGTAAGTTGTTAAAACTTCCTCCTCCGTCCCTGGAAATAGAATTGTTTTCTTTCTTAGAACTGCTATTCCCCATTTATAGCCTAACCTTCTCCATCTATTTAGCTAACTTATGCCTTTCCCCCCATAGAATTCAGCCCAAAGCTCCTGTTGTCCAGGAAGCTTCCTCTGATTCACAGCACCTAGAGCTGCCTGCTTCTTTATTCTGTATCTCCTTAGTGTCAAATACTCAGATGGCACGAGATTCTCTTGGAACCATTTAAGTGTTATTTAGCCTTTGGGGAAACTGTGGTATGGTGAAAAGAGTATTAGAGGATTCGAGTCAAAGGGTCTGCATTCAAATCTCCTACTTAATTTCCTCATCTATAACATTTATTATATACTATGTAATATATACTATGTTATTATAATATATTTTATTATAACCTTCATTAAGAGATTAGACTAGTGACCTGTAAGATCTAGGATTCTGTGACTAGGTATGTGCCCCATCTCCATTCCTCTATCACCTGGGAATTATGGAAGGACAGGGTTATAGCAAAAAAGCACTGACTTATATTCAATTGATCTTTGTTCAAATTCTACTTTCATTACTACTTATGTGACTTTAGGTAAGTCATTTAAAGCCTCTGGGCTTGTTCCTCCTCTGTAAAGGGAAGAGCAGGTAATGTAGCATAGTGGAAAGGATTTGGCTCTGGAGTCAGAGGAACCTGGGTTCTAATTCTGCCTTTGATGCTTATTACCTATGGGACCCTCAGGCACGTATCTTAAACCTTCCTAAGCCTCAGTTAAAATGGACTAAGTGACTTCTGAGGTCCCTCAAGCTCTAAACCTATGAGCTTATGCATGATCCCTTCCTCCTATGATCTCCTAGTATCTTACATGGGGTTTAGATGTTCATTGGCTTATGCAAGTAAGCTGTAGTTGAACATAAACCACCCAGTGTAGGTAGCTGCTGCCTAATTCCTTCCCTCCCTTAATCATTGCTCTTTTCCTTTCTTCCATTCTCCCTTAGCTACTACTACCCCATCCCCTCACTCTCCTCACCTTGCTCAAGTGAAGGCTTTGCCTTGGCACTCAGTCCACCTTCTAGAGATATGAGCAAAATGTAGTCTTGGTGTAATTAATTGTGGGATCATGGACAAGCTATTTATAAAACCCATAATATCTACCCCACAGAGCAGAGGATCAGTTTTGAGAATCGATTATGTGGTGCAGTGGATAGAACACCAGACCCAGAGTCAGGAAGACCTGGGCAAATCACTTAACCTCTGTTTTGCCCCAGTTTCCTCATGTGTACAATGAGGATACTGATAGCACCTACCTTCCAGAGCTATTATGAGGAACAAATGAAATAATATTTACCAAGTATTTTGGAAACTTTAAAGTACTATATAAATAAATGTAAGATACTCTTACTTAAGAGCAATTCCCAGATTTGGGATGAGGCTTGCAACTTTAACTGCATCTACACTGGTGGGGCAACTAAAAGACCAGACCACCTCTGACCCTCAGATCTATTTCTGTCAGTCAATATAGTCTCTGTGAGCCTAGAAAAGTGGCTTAACCTCTGGGTTTAAGCTTTCCCATCTCTAGGAAGAGGAGAACCCAAACAGACTCATTAATAGAAGCAAAAAAACACACATAATTATCAACTAAGTAAAAACACAGTACTTTGCATGTGGTGGATGCTGGATAAATGTTTGTTGAATCAACAGAAGCACGACAGCTGAACATAAAGGGAATGCACCTGGAAGTGAGGGAAGATTGAACAGAGATGAGAGAGATTAATGTGGGATGTCTCTTAAAATCAGAGAAGGATGTGACTTGTCAGAAAAGAAAGGAGAGAACGGAGGTCAGAGAACAATGTGCCTGAGGGCACAAGAATGAGGCAGGGGCAGTTCGTGACAACTAGGTTTATTTGCTGGGAGCAGAGAGTCCTAAGCATGCTGGAACAAATGAGGACAGTTAAATAAAAGAGGTTGGCTTGGTGGGAGAGAGAAGCAAGTCGCAAATATAAAACCTCTTCAAAATGTTTTTTCCCCCTGTGGTGAAAGATATCTTAAGCCACTCCGCTCCAGCCCCACCAAGTATGGAAATTATTGTACCTGGCTGGAAATGCAGATAACAGGCTATATGCTCCATTTCTGTAGGTTATAGAATGTCAAACCTTGGAGATTATCTTGCCCAACTCATTTTTAAAATAAATTTTATTGATTTTTTTTGTTTTTACATTCACTATATTTCTCAGTGCACCCATCCCTTTCCCCCGCCAAAGGACTGTCCTTTGTAAAATAATTTTAAAAGGAGGGAAAAAGAAATTCCCCAAAACTAAGCAGATGTCAAAAAAGCCTAATACTATATTCACTGCTGCCCAACTATAGCCTACCACCTGTGCAATGAAATGGGAAGAGGTGCCTGCTCAAAAATCCTTTCTTTGAGTCAAGTTTGTCATTATTCCTTCTCAGCATTTTGTTTGGATTGTTGTATTGTCTTTGCTTTTTTTGGGGGGGGGGGGGTGTCTTCCATTACACTGTTGTAGTTATTGTGTAGGCTGTTTTCCTAGTTCTGCTTATTTCACTTTGCATCAATTCACATAAGTCTTCTCATGCTTCTCTGAGTTATTCACATCAATTGTTTGTTATAGCGCAGTCATATTCCATTACATTCATGTACCACAATTTTTTAGCCATTCCCAATTGAAGGGCATCTATTTTGTATTGATAATACAGTAAGTATCATTATATATATAATATCATATAATATATATACATATAATATACATATATATATATATTTTATGTATTTGGGATCTTTCTTTTATCATTGACTCCCTCAGGCATATGCAGAGCAGTGGATCTCTGGATTAAAGAGTAAGAACATTTTTGTCACCTCCTTTGCTCCATATTCCCAATTGAGTTACTAGACACCATACCTGGGAGGAGCTAAATACTGCCTGGGGCCATTCATCCTTATTTTTACCTCAGCCAATTTCTGTCCTGCCTTCTCCCCCTCCCCACCCCCTCCACCCATATACCCTCTTCTGCTTTTCCATCCCTTGCCCTAAGAATTGTATCCAAATCACTCTACTATTACCTCTGGAAAAGTCATGCCAGTGGATTGTCCCATTAATCCACTCACAGTTTTTGTGATTTCCTAAACCATAATGGCCTTCCCTGGCTATCATGTCCCTATATTTATTGTTCTTCCCATAGAATGTAAGGTCCTTGAGGGCAGAGTCTATCTCAGGTTTTTGTGGGCACCTTTGTTGTTCAACCATTCAGTCATGTTTGACTCTTCATAACTCCATGGACCATAACACACAAATACTGTCCACAGGGTTTTCTTGGCAAAGATACTAGAGTGGTTTGCCATTTCCTCCTCCAGTGAATTAAGACAAATGGAGGTTAAATGACTTACCCAGGGTCACAGAGCTAGTAAATGTTTGAGGCCAGATTGAACTCAGGCCTTCCTGATTCCAGGCCCAGCGCTCTATCACTGAGCCACATAGCTACTCCTGTTGGGCACATAGTTAGTACTTGATAAATACTTTTCATTCTTCATTCATTCATTCATTCATAATTTGAAATGGCTTTCCAGAATGGACCAATGGACCAATTCACAGTTCCACCAACAATGTATTCGTTTACTTGTCTGTCCAAAACCTCACCAATATTGAGTATTCCAATCTTTTATCATCTTTGCCAGTTTTCTGGGTATGAGATAAACCTCTTATTAACTCATTTTATGCATGAAGAAATGGAGGGTTAAGAAAAAGAAATACTTGCTCAAGGTCACGCAATTTGTCAGTAACAGAACTGCTTCTAGCATTCATTCTTCTTGCTTCCCAGGCCAGTGGAAAGGCCAGTATAATCTTTGTGAACCTAGAAAAGTGGCTTAACCTCTGGGTCTAAGCTTTCCCATCTCCAGGAAGAGGAAAACCCAACAGACCTGACTAATAGTAGAAGCAAAAAACACATATATCTATCAACCTAAGTCCACTACACTTCCCTGCCCATTTGAATTCTCTAGCATCAATTCAGGCAGTAGAAAAAGCTACCATAGATGTAGGATGTCACAGTGAAAAGGGTGATCAATTTGGAGTCAAAAGACCTAGAGTCAAATCCTGGGCAAGTCACCACTCCTCTGAGCCTCAGTTTCTTCATCTGTGAAATAGAGTTGGACTAGAATATTTCCAAACTCCTTCCAGTTCTAAATCTATGATCCTCTTAAGATCTCTCACAAAATCTTAAAACAACATGCAAATGCGCGCAAAGCTTATCCTTTCTCAGTAGCCTATATTTCCAAACATTCCTCCACAAGCCCCCCTCCCCTAGATCCACCCATGAGAGAGATGTCTAAGAATGCCTGGCCAATTTGGAATTTTTCCATTGGAATTTTACCTCTAACCATATGTTTCCCATCCTCCAGGATGCTGGCATTTTGAGGACAGGGTTTTCAGTGCGGTCCCCCAATCACCATCTCTCTCTCACTTCACTCCTCCCCCTACTAGGCCAGAAAGAGGGAGCCACTGCTGTTTGGGGAACATAATTGTACCCTAGGGATCCGCATGGCCCACTTTAGCTTCCCAGAGACCTAGAGCTGTCAGTAGCAAGGTAGGTAATGGCCATCTCCTCACAGGGCAGGCACAGCACTTCCTCACCCAGAGGCATGACTGTTACCACTGGGAATGGAAGAGCTGGGCCAGTCTAGTCCAGAAGGATTCCTGCATCCTTCTGAGATTAGACTAGATGACCTTTAAGGCATGTTCCACGAGTCCCTGACTTGAGTGGTGATATTTATCTCCAGTACCTTACTGTCTTCTCTTACCATCCTCCGCCCTGAAATTCTCTGCCCTCCCCCACTAAATACCAGCATCTTTAGTCTCTTTCCCTCCCTCCTCCCTTCCCTACTCCAAACTGTTTTTTGGCTTAATGTTGGAAAGGACCTGATAAACTTTTTCATGAAAGGTGTTAAAGACTGATACACTTGAATGTGTTGTAGATAGTTAAATTAAAAATATTTATTGATAGTTTTTGTTTTTAACATTACTTGGATCTTTTATCATATCCCTCTTCTTGCCCCTCCTGGAGAGTCATTCCATATACTAAAGAGAAAAAAGAGAAAAGCCAGTTCAGCAAAACTATTGAATGCATTGAAAAAATCTAATATTTTATATAATGTCATTATTATTATTAACCATTATATGTAATTGCTATTACATATAATGTCAGACTTCTTCAATCCATTGGCTAGGCCTATGTCCCAATACCCATAGTCTTCCATCTCTGCAAAGAAGATAGAGAGGTACCTTCTCAGATTTCTTCTTTGGGGGCCAAGCTTGGTTGGAGAGTTGCATTTTGAGAGAGGTTTCTGAAACTCTAATGATAGAATTTCAGGCTTCAATGGTAAATTGGCAGGGCAGGCCTTAACCAGAGCAAAATCACAAAACCCCAGAGGTAGAAGGGGCTTCATCTCATCCAATGCCCTGATTTCATAGATAAGGAAGCAGATACTTAGGGAGGGGACATTTCTTTCCACATGTCACATAGTGAGTAAGGAGCAGGCTGATGCTCCAAATCCTCCTGTTCCATCCCTCTCCCATGAAGCCCAGGGATTTGCCTGGAAAGCTAGGGTAGGCTGGGCCGAACGCTTCCAGGCACATGGCCCACTGAGGGCACGAATGGCTGCTTGAGAAGTACCCTTTCAGCTTGTTCTTGCTGAGCAGCTACATGGCTCAGCAGGCCAGCCCTCCCCTCCTTGAGTGCCCTGAGAGTCCATCCTTAGAATGCTCATCCTGACACGGTATGAGAGATCCCACTCCCCATTCTAAAATCAGGTCTTCCATCTAATGGAGACCAGGGATAACAGAGCATTTACAAAGGTGGAAAGGTGTGAGGACAACTCTAAATGAGGGCCTTGAACAGCCCCCTAGAAATTCTTTAGATTTCCTGCTCCCAGAATTCCAACTTCTCCTTCCCCTATCCCATCCAGGCTGTAAAGCCTGAGTTCTGCTCTTCTCTGCCTCAATTTCCGCATCTGCTAAATGAGCACCATCCTGTTTTTCCTGCCTTGTAGGGAGAGCACTGAGCTGGGAACAGGGTTTCTTGAATTTCATCCTTGGCTTTGCTGCTGCTATGCAATCAGGGTGACCTTAAGCAAATCAGCAGACTTCTTTGGGCCTTAAATTCTCTACCAGCAAAATGGGGAGAGTGGAGTTCTCCTTTGCCATGGGATCTGGGAGAAGAGAATGAGCTAGCCTCTGGTGAAAGCCTCTGTGTATTTCAGAAAGGAGTAACTCGAAGATGGGTTGGTTTAGGGCAGACTGGGCTGGCAGAGGTTGATGAATGTCCTAAAGGGAGTGGTATTTGAACCACTGTCAGAAAGCAGACACCAACCCAAATGCCGTCGGTCTGTGGCTTTACTCTGGACTAGGCCCAGGCCTTCCTGACTCCCATTGGTATTACAGCCTGCCTTGCTTATCTCATCAAATGTCAAGGGGGTCAAATGAAATAATATATGTGAAAGCATTTTGTATCCAGTGCTATAGATATGTAAGGTATTATTATTATTACTGACCTCATACTGTTCTAGAGCTGAGCTCATAGGCTTGGCTTGCTCTTTGGGAGCAGCCAAACCTGCATCACTGGAATGACAGTACCTCAGAGGTAGAGGGGACCTTCATTACTCCCCACCCCTCTTCATTTTATGCGGTAGTTGAGTGACGTGCCCAAAGTCCCATAGTCAGTAGGAGTGTTGGGATTAGTACCCAGGTCTCTCAATGCCTCATTCGCAGCAATTTCCCTGATATTACTCCCCTTCCTTGACCCATAATACCAGAATCAGAGACTCTCAAAAGCCATTTCTCCAACTTATACCTGAACAGGAATCTCCCTCTGCAATATCCTTGAAAACTAGTCATCCATTCTCTACTGATAGACCTAGAGTGAGGTCCTCCTCGTGACCTCCTAAGGCATCTCATTTCATTTTGTTAGGCAGTTTTTCCTTATATTAACTATAAAGCTGTTTCTCTGAAGTTTCCACCCCCTTTTCTGTCCTTTGGGGCCAAAACGAACAAATAAAATCTCTATTCCACCTGGGTACCAATCCCAGCATTCCTACTGACTATCTATGGGACACTGGGCACATTACTCAACTACCACATAAAATGAGGAGGGCCGGGGAGTCACTAACTGCAAATACCAGAAGATAGCTGTTGTGACCTCCTCCATTAAGTCTTTTCTCTTTTAGACAGTTCTCATGAGGCCTGCCCTCATAATTCTCTCCATTCCCCTCTGTATTCTTTGAACGTGTTGTAGCTTGTCAATGCCCTTCATAAAACCTCCCAGTCCAGCTATGGTCTGACTAGAACATAGGACAATGAGACTATGGCCTCTACAAAATCTACGCAATGACAAGCCATCTTACCATGGGATTCTCTTGTGTTCACAAAATGCTTTCTGAAACCTTGAGGCAGCAAGGCAGTGCAGTGGACAGAATGCCAGATCTGGAGTCAGGAAGACCTGAGTTCAAATTTGACCTCAGATAATATCTGTGTGACTCTGGGCCAGTTCTTTCACCTCGGTCTGACTCATTTTGCACATCTGAAAGATGGGGATAATAACAGCAGCTTCCTCCCAGGGCTGTCATTGTGAGTATTAAAGGAGACAATATTTGTTGGGGGTTTTGCAGAACCTTAGAGTGCTATGTAAACGTTAGCTAGTATTATTATTTTCACATAAGTGGAGGCCGGAGAGAGGATTCCTAGGTGCTTTTTAAAACTTCTTCTATTCCATCATTCTGTAAAAGGGCAAGACATTGCTCTTAAATATCGCAAGTATGTGACATCAGCACCAGGATATAGGCAAAACCCATCTAACCATCAGTAATTGGTTCCATCAAACATAACTGTCCAGGGAGCACAAACGGGTGAAGGGTCAGAGAGCATCATAGTGGGGCTTCATGACTTTGCACTTAGTTTGAATCCTGTGTATGAATAACGAAGAGGCTGAGAGGCGCCACAGCAGAGAGGACGGGGCTTAGAGTTGGGAAGGCCTGATTTCAAATCTCATCTCTGACACTCAGTTGTGTGACCATAAGCAAATTGCCTGACCCACTCTGGGCCTCAGTCTCCTAATCTGTAAGATGGGGTAATAATACCTATGGCATCTGCCCCACAGGGGCAGATAGTATTTGTAGCATCTATATCATGGGGCTGTTGTGAGGCTCAAATGAGATCCCCCATGGAGAGGGCTATGTTATTGTGACAACCTTATTGTTGAATGGCTTCTCTACTCACTGGCTGGTTCTTGAGGCCTCCCACTCCCTCACCCCATCCCTGTGTCACTTCTATAGACCATAGATTTAGAACCTGAAAGGGACCTTGGAGATTGTATGGTCCAACTTCCTCATTTATAAAAGAGGGAGGGGCCTGAGGGAGGGAGAAGTTAAGTGACTTGTCCAAGGTCACCCAGGTTATAAGTGGCAGGGCCAGGCTGAATGCCTAGGTCCAACATTTTTTCCACTGCACTGCAAATCCCATCCCTCCCCCTCCCAGAGTCTTCAGGGCTAGGCTTTCCCTTCATAATTCTTTTGTTGCTTCCACCCAGGTATAGGGAAGCTAAAGAAGGCAATCCACTTAAAGTCATCCATAGCACAGAACATCCACCTATATTTTAACGATTCTACAGGTCAGTTCATGCACATACTACACAGGTGTGTATATACTTGCACTCACACACATGTACACACATCACAAAGTAGAAAATGTTGGTGTGTGCCTCAGGGCCTTTGAAGGGCGCTGGCTTCCCTCACTCTGTGTAGCTGGCTGGCAAATACCTCTCACTGCTGTTCTGCTCTGTTTCATAGCTAATGAAGTCTTCTCTGCCTCTGGTCTCCAGCAGGTCTCCCATCTCTTCCTTTCCAGGTTGTGATCATTGACTCAAGGTTGCCTGCTTCCAACTGCAGGCTAGGGGACTCCTCAGTCATTCCTGCCAAGGAATGGGGGCCACAGTGACTGCAGTTTGAGGACCCAGCAATAGAGGGTGCTGTTAGTCTTCACTTACCTGAGGGCTGAGCCAGGATTCTAAGAGAAGGAAGCAGGGTTTCTGTAGGAGTGGGTACTATGTGGTCATTGAGCACCCTCCCTGCAGGAAACAGAATTCCTGCATTTTCTGCATCTTTCACCTCTTAAACAGCTACCATTTGACCCCCATTCCTTTATCCTTTTGCTCTGTTCCCCAGACCTGGGTTCCCTGCTTTCATTAAATGTGCTCGGTCCCCGACTTTCACAAAGGTGAAGTGGCATTCACATTTATTCTTGCCTCATTCCTCCCAGCCTCACCCTGCAGAGCTGGAGCATTCAGGGCTCCTATCAGTGCCCCTTAGTGAAGAACAACAAGGTACAAAGGAGCTTGTACTGTTTAGTCAGGTAGGAGCTTTATGAATTTTTAATATTTTGTAGCTTAAAATGAAGATGTGCATCTGGCATGAAGGATAAGGGCAAAGTGACTTTAGAAAGTACGGTATGTCTTCTATGTGACAATGCCTCGTCTGCTTCTCTGCATGGAGGCCCTGCACCACACTAATGCCCATGATCTCTTCTTTCCTAGGCTACACTCTCCTGTACCCTCCCAGTTCTCCCCAAATGCCTCCCAAAGAATAGCACTCTTCCCAAATGGAGAGTTAGGGAAACCTGAGCAGAGCTAAGCAGACAGCCGAAGATCCCAAGCAAACATCACAGATTGCTTCATCTGGTAGGACCTTTTGGAGGTATCATAGCCAAGCCCCTGCCTCCAGGCATGATGGTTTTTTAATTCACTCTGAATACTGAGATCGCTTCTATTCTCCAAATCCTTAATGGAAAAAAGTTTTATTCATTCGCTTGGTTACCTAGGCAGCTGGTGTCACAGGGTACAGAGCATCGGATGCAAAGTCCAGAAGGTCGGAGTTCAAATCCAGACTCTGACAATTACTGTGACCAGTGTAACCTTGGGCAAGTCATTTAACCCCCGGTTGTCTCAGTTTCCTCTTCTGTAAAATGAAGATAATAATAACACATATCTACCAGGGTTGTTAAAAAATGAGGTAATATTTGTAGAGTGCATTGAAAATCTTAAAGCGCCGTATAAATGCTGGTTATCACCTGTTTCAGCATCCTTAAGTCCTCACTGTCAATACCAGACACATTCCGCTTCCTCGGCCTATTTCAAGGTAAGAGATCAAGTACTCTGTGCTTCCAGAGATCATCCATTCCATGAAGGCAAGACAGTCTTCTCCCTAATAGGGAGAAGTTGGAAGCTGGGATCCAGGGGCTCTTTCTGGATGAGTTACACAATCACAGAATTAAGGGATTAATTATTAAGTATTGTATTAAGTTATATATTAAATATTAAGGGATCTTTGAGATGATCTAATCCAGCATCTTTCCCCAGTTTTACAGGTGGGAAGGCAGAGGCTCAGAAAGGAAAAGTCTCTCACCCTAAATCCTATTCCAACTTGTGCCTTGGTATGGCCTGTCCATCCAACTAGATTGTAACACCCTGGGGGCAAGATCTCTTCCGTTCTCTGTATGCTCTCACAGCACCCTAAAGTATAGAACTGAGCAAGTAGTGGGTGATCAACTAATGTGCTTGACGGATTGACTGACTTCCTCTCCTCCTTCTGATCTTTCTCTCTTTTGGCATCTCTTGTCTAGAGCAAGCTGCCCCCTCCATCATTTTATGTCCCTCCGCTCAAAATCCACCTCCTCTAGGAAGCCACTTGGATCATAGAATTTAGATCTGAAAGTGACCTTAAAAATCAATGAGTCTGATCTTGGTTTTTTTAGGTAAGGCATCTGATGGCAGTTAGCTGGCACAGTGGATAAAGTACTGGGCCCGGAGGCACAGAGACCTGAGTTCAAATCTGGCCTCAGACACTTACTAGCTATGCGACCTTGGGCAAGTCACTTCACCCTGTTTGCCTCAGTTTCCTCATCTGTAAAATGAGCTGGAGAAGGAAATAAGGAACTACTCCAGTATCTTTGCCAAGAAAACCCCAAACAGCGTCACAGAGAGTCATACATGACTGAAATACAACTCAACAACAATAACAACGTCTGATGGCCAAAGAGAAAAAGTGTCCTGCTCAAAGTCGCCCAGGGAGTAAGGAGCAGAGCTGGGATTTGAACCTTGTTTACCTGATTCCAAGTCATGTCACTGGGACACTCTCTCCACCCAAAGCAGAGATGACAGACAACCCCAGGCAGAGATGACAGGAATGGGGCACTGGCCGTGCCGTCCCCTGGGATTGCTGGAGCAGAATGATGCTGCTGAGGTCCAGGCAGTCAATCGGTGACTCAGCATCTTGATCATTCCCCTGTGCGCTCTCTGCTGCTGCAGTATTAACTCTCTCCCCACTCTGGGGCCAGGCAGCAGCCTTCAGCTTGGGGATCCACTCCTCTGCTGAAAGAATGAAAGATAAACTCCTTCAGGTTAGATGGGGCCACACCCAAACTGTAGCTAATGTCATTCTAACTACAGGCTAGAAGGAGAAAGGCTGGGCATTATGTAGTTTTGGGGGTACAAAATGGCGGCTCAGGCTGGAGAGTTGGGTAGTAGCCAGTGAGGAGGTGAGGGCCCTGGGAATCCAGTGGCCAGAATCTCCTTCCTTCCAAGGCCTGGAGTGAGAGGCAGGGACCTCCCCCAAGCTTAGCCCCTCTCCCCAATAGGGAGAGCAGGAGTAAGTCCTCCGTAGATGATAGCACTGAAACCACCAGTTGTGTCGTCCTTGCTCGCCTTTGGGGAATGGGGAGACAGGTCTCATTGTTAAGGGTAAGGAAACAATAAAAACAGCCCTAGACTAGGCAGGGGTCAGGAGATCTAAGTTTTGGTTCCAGGTTTGTTCCTAGCTAGACAAGTGTAAGTTTGGGCAACCCACTATGACTAAAGATGAAAATCAGGAGGTTAGGGAATTTATAATATGCCTCAGAATCTGTAGCTTTAGAGTATGATTGCAGAGAGGTTTGCCTGTGAACAGATGATCTCAGGGTAAAACCAATCCATGAATAATCATTTACTGAGTGCCAATTTTGTGCCAGGGATGGTGCTAAGCACTGGAGATGCAAATGAACAGAATGAAACAATTCCTGCTTTCAAGGAAGTTACATTCTAACAGGGGATAACAACAAGGGGGTGTGTGTGTGAATGTGTGTGTGTGTGTGTGTGTGTGTGTTTGTGTGTGTGTGTGTACAGATTAGGTATAAAGGGAAGAAATACAAATAAATGCAAAGATTTAAATACGAGGTGGTTAGGGAGGGGGGCACTGGCAATGGAGGTAGGGTAGGGATCAGGAAAGGGTTCCTGCAGATAGATGATGGTGTTTGTGCTGCATCTAAAAGGAAGAGAGAGATTCTACGAGGCAGAGGTAAGAATCAGAGCAAAGGAGCTTCTGGAAAGAACTTGTCGGCCATTAGAAGTACGTAGCAACTGAGGGGAGACTCTGCCTCATCGTCTTCCCTGGAGACTTCTCAAAATACAGCCAAGTTCCTCTATCCGGGCTGGGTGAGGTTTAGTTCTACACACAGAGAGAGGGATGGGATGAAATGGCCTCTGGAAGGCTCATCCAAAGGAGCATTTGTTTCTGTGTGTGCATCGCTTAAAGAAATGACCAATTTATTTCCAAAATGAATTGGTTGGTACAGCCCTGCAAAAGTTAAAATGCATAAATTTATCTCTAAGTATTGATCTTTTTTAGTCTCTGAGATTCAGGGAAAGGGATCTTACTGGTTAACCTATTTCCATCTCATTACTTTGGCTTCTGCAAGTGTAATTTGGGGAGAAATAGAATCTACCCAGTCAACTCTCAGCTCTATGCACCAATAGAAGGGCAGCCATTTTCCAGATGATCCAAAGCCCAGTGTAATACTCTAAAAATCTCTTCCATCTGGTTGGGCATTGGGGGTGGTAAGGAGGATCATACAGACACAGGACCATTTAATACATTAGCACTGTGACCTTGTACAAGTCACTGCCTTCTCTCTGAAATGAGGAGATAGATCTAAGATCCATTTCATCTCTAAAGCCGTTGCCCCTGTGAATCATAAAGTTCTAGTGAAGATGGGGTCCTGGACAGGTCCTAGAGTTCCTCTAGTCTAGGGGTGGGGAACCTTCAGCCTCAAGGCTACTTGTGGCCCTCTAGGTCCTCAAGTGTGGCTCTTTGACGGAATCTAAACTTCACAGAACAAATATCCTTAATAAAAGGATTTGTTCTGTAAAACTTGGACTCAGCCAAAAGGCCACGCCCGAGGACCTAGAAGGTCCTGGAGGCTGTAGTTCCCCACCCCTGCTCTAGCCCAACCCCTTCATTTTACAAATGAGGAGACAAGCTCACAGAAGGAGAAATGACTTCCCCGGGGCTACACAGCAAGTTTAATGTCAGCGTCTGGCCCAGCAGTCAGCTTTTCTGTCTCCCAAACTAATGCTTTGCTCGCTAGACTGTTGAATTTAGTGCCTTTTCTCCCCCCTTGGATTTACCTGCTTAATTTTGTTTGGCTCAGATTGACACATTTTAAATGAACCTGCACTTGCGGAATTACAGAAATTTGGAATGGAAAGGAATTTTGTTGAGTTCCATCTTCATGTGCACACACACACACACACACACACACACACACACACCATTATAATACACAGTCAAGTGGTCAAAGTGAAAACTTTAAATGAAGGGGAGCCCTTCAGCAGCTGAGGCTGCCTGCTCCACTCTGGGGTAGTTCTAGTTATTAGGAAGCTCTTCCTTACGTCCAGTCCGCACCTGCCTCTTTGCTATCTCTACCACTGCTCTTGTTTCTGCCTCTGGGGCCAAGCAGAACAAATCTAATCTCTCCTTCACGTGCCCTACAGATGCTTGAAGACAGTTATCTTGTCCCTCCTGAGTCTTCTCTTCTCTGATCTAACCATTCCCAGCTCCTTCAAACAATCTATATTTGATGTGGATTTCAAGCTTTGCTTGCCCTCCTTTGATGCTGTGTTGATTTTTAATGTCCTGTCTAAAATGTGGTGCCAGAACTGAAGACATTTCCTGAGAACACCCAGGTCTCCTGGGGCACAGAAGTAGAATGAGGAGGCTGCTTGGTAATTGTGGACATGCTCATCACCCCAGAGGAGTCTGAAAACAGGAGGAGGAAGAAGGAAGGAAGAAGGATTTCTTAAGCACCTACTATGTGCCAGGAAGTGTGCTAGATGTTTTATAAATATTATGTCAATAGATCCTTACATCAATACTGGGAAGTAGGAGCCCCATGCTACAGTTGAGGAAGCTGAGGCAGGTAGCGGAGGTTATGTAACTTACTCATGGTCATGCCGCTAATAATAAGTGATGTTAGATTTGAACTCAGGTCTTCTTGATGCCAGTTTCAGTGATCAATTCATAGAACAGAGAGAAGAGAGAATTCTATGTAATTCAACAAACATTTATTCAGAATCTACTACAGGATGAGATGCCAGAGGATCAGATGGCTAGATAGTGTCGTGGAAACAACAAACATGAACTCGTACACCCAGGTCTTCCTGACTCCAGGCCCAGGGCTCTAACCATTGCACCACCTACCTGCTTCAGCTCGAGGTTTCCTTGATGCAAGTCCCTCATACCAGGGCCCTCTGGAATCCTAGTGGGAACGGGAGGGATCATCCCATCCAGGCTTCTGCCGTTAGGCTCAACCACCCTGCTAGCATACAAAACAGGTCCAGTAATTCTTAAACATCTCCTGTTCAGATCCTGCCTCATTATAGCTCTTTCCAGTCGAATAAGGGATTATAGCCTAAGTCGTAATACCTCTTTAGCACCTCTGGAACTTATTATAAGAGCTTATTACAGAAACACTACAGAGAAGGCAATCCCACTATCTTCCCTGAATCACGTAGTCCAGGGCCTTTGCCTGAGCTGCGGCTCACACCTGGAATGCTCCCCTTCCTCTCTTCTACCCCTGAGAATCTGTGGCTTCCTTCAACATCGAACTCAAGAGTTACTTACCGCTGGAGGGCTTTGCCAGTATCACCCTTCTCTAATGCCTTCCCCTTCAAGGGTCACTAAGTATCTACTGTATCTATGTACCCATTGCCTCCCTAATTAGACTGTAAGCTTCTTGAAGGCAATGGCCCTTTTAAGCTTTTTCTTTATATTTCGAGCACCTGGCATAGTGCCAATTACTGCTTGTTGATCAATTGCATACTTTTTTTTGTCATAAAGTCTTTTCTGGTGTTTAACCTCAGTCCTTCTATCTTATTAGCCTGTTTCTTCCTTTGGTTCAATAGTAATAATTTAGATAGTTTAATTCACAACTGAACAGGAATTCCCACTACAAGATACCCTATGGATGATCATCCAGCTTTTGCCTGAAAACCTCCCCAAAACTGACTTCACAAGTATAAGATGGGGAGGCATACATCATTGGGCAACCTTTTGCCTGAAGATCTGGAGGATTGGTAAATTTGGGGGTCAATATGGGTCAGAGGTATGGTAGTACATTGTGTTCTGGGAGAGGCATGGCTTCCAGGAAGAGGCAGGGGATCATCCCCATGTATTCTGCCCCGGTCTGATCCCATTGGGAACATACTGTTGAGTTCTGAGCATCACATTTTGAGAAGGCTATTGATGGCCTGGAAAGCACCCAAAGAAGGGCTGTTGGGCACTAGTGAAAGGGCTCCTTAAGCAAGGGCTGAATGGCCATTCATCAGGTATGGTATCAAAAGGATTTGTTTTAGGTAGGAAACATAGCATCATAAATTTAGTCAAGTTAACAAACATTAAGTACTTACTATGTGCCCTCCTTGAGGGTAAAGGCTATCTGTCTTTCTTTCTCTCTTTCTTTCTTTCCTTTTTGTCTTTCTTTCCTTCTTTCTTTCTCTCTTTCTTTCCTTCTTTCTTTCCTTCCTTCCTTCTTTCTTTCTTTCTTTCCTTCCTTCTTTCTTTCTCTCTTTCCTTCTTCCTTCCTTCTTTCTTTCTTTCCTTGCTTCTTCTTTCTGTCTTTCCTTTCTTCTTTCTTTCCTTCTTTCTTTCTTTCTTTCCTTCCTTCTTCTTTCTTTCCTTCTATTTGTATTTCCAGTACTTAGCATAGTGTCTGGTGCATAAGGTCTAATAAATATTTAATAAATGCTCCCTCTTCCTCCCTCCCTAGCTCTTTCCCTTACTCTCCCCCCTTTCTTTCCCCTCATACTCTATCTCCACTCTTCTCTCTCCCTCCCTCTCTTATCTCTTCTCCTCTTTTCCTCTCTGTCTCTCCCTGCCTCCCTCTATCTGTCCCTCCTTCCCTCTGCCAGTCTTTCCTTCCCCCTCCCTCTCTTTCTGTCTCTGTCTCTGCCTCTCTCTCTGCCCACCCCCCTGCCCCCACCTCTCGCTCTCACCCATCACCAGACTGTCAGGAGGTGAGTAACCTGCTTCAACATCTCTCCTCTGGTTGGTCACTCTATTGATCAGAGTTCTTTAAATCATTCCAAGTTATTCTTCTTTGTAATGTTATTGTTATTGTAGAAATTGCCCTCATTCTGCATCTGCATTTCATTTCTAGGCTGTTCCTCTCCCCATTCTTATGTCCTCCCTGATATCTTCCCTATTCCTTTGGCTTAACTTCCTGGTCCCTGGGAACCACCTTCCCCAAGCCTTAGAAGGGATCTGGATCCCATAAACATGCATCGTGGAAAATTCTTATCAAGGATATTGGCTCATCCCTAGGTCCTTCTTTCCCTCCTGCCCTCAGTTATCACGGCCAATCCATAGAGTCACCATTGTCCCTTATGGCATGTCCCAGCAGCCACCAGATTCCTTGGAATCTCACAAGAGAAAATGGACTTTTACAATGTGCCTGTGGCTGAGTAGGAACCCAAGCCGGGAGTTCTAACTCCTAGCCCTCAACCCAGCAATCTCTCTGGTCTGAGCTTGCTGGGCCAAGCTGGGGCCTTTTGCTGGACCCTGGTTGGGCATAGCCAAGGCCTCCCAGGACCCTGGGTCCCCTGGGTCCCTCCCTGCTCCTGCCAATCGATCCCCTATCAGGCTTTCAAAAGCTCATCCCAGAGCAGGTAGGGCATTTTTCTCTACCTGTCGTATACAGAAGAGAGGGAGAAGGTAGTACGAGTCATGTTTCAGGGTTAAGTTACAGAAGCCTGTCAACATGTAGAATCCACAGGGTCTAGAGGAACTGGGCCTTTAGGATATAAAGGGAAGAGAATCAACATTTATGCAGCACCTACTGTAGGCACTGTGCTAAGCACTTCGATCCTCACAACACCCCCACAAAATAGATGCTGTTTTTATGCCCCAGAAACACACAACTAGTAAATGTCTGAGCTGGAATTTGAACTCATGTCTTCTTGCCTCCAGGTCCAGGGTCCTGTCCATTCTGTCACTTAGCTGTGAAAAAGTACAACAAGCATGGGTCTGGCAGGAATCATGGAATTGCCCCCATCCCCAACTGCTGGCTCAAACGGTCCCTGGAATTCCACTTCTTCCAGGGAGCCCGCCCATTTTTTAAAAATTGTCTTGTTGGTCGTGTGATGCATTAAAAAGTTTTATTGATCTCTTTTCTTCACATCACAGTTATTTCCAAATGTAGCTGCCACTCCTTGTAACAAACTAGAGTTAAGAAAAAACAAATGACACAGCAACCACAATGATGGAATATGCCACATTCTGCCCCCATAGTCCCCCATCTCTTCTTCAGGGCCAAGGTTGGGTATTATAATTGTAGGGCTTTCAGCTACATCTGCGTCTTCTTTTCGTTATCTCTGTTGCAGCCGTTGTGTACATTGTTTTCCTTGTCCTTCTTCCTTCACTTTGTAACCGTTCTTTCCAGTCTTATCTTCCTAACTATTTGGAAGGTAGCTATGATTTCTCCTTGATCTCTCTCTCACCTTCTAAACACACTACTCCCACGACACCACTCCCTTTTCACCTGTAGCAGACACAGGAAAACCACAGCCCCTAGGTCCAAGCATAACCAGGGAGAGCAGGAGGAGCTTAGGACAGACAGGCTGGGCTCCTTAGCAGATCGTTTTCATGCTCTCTTGCTTGTGTGATTTTGATGGGCCAGGATAGAGCCTGGCTCCTTCTCAGGTTCACGTTTGGTTCTGGGAGTCCCAGGTAGCCAGGACTCATTTATCATCCTCAAACACTTGACTAAGCTCTCTTCCTGGGGACAGTGGCAGGGAACCCACAGAGCCTGGGATGGAGGTGGGGAGAGGCAATAAAATCTTGATTGTTTATCTCCTCTAGGAGTTGAAGTTCTCTCCTTAGCAGTGAGGAGGTGCGGTGCCTCCCTGGCTTCCTCTCCCCATTCTCCCACCTTACTCGCTTGAACTGGAAGGGACATAAGATAACTTTTTCGTGTGACAGCTGAGGAAGGTGAGGACCAGAGAGGGAAGTGTCTTACTCAAGGTCACACAGCCAGTCAGTGGCCAAGCTCTAGTCAGGACCCAGGCTTCCTAACTCCTAGCCCAATGCTCTTTTCACTGTAGCCTGCTACATCTCATCCTTGCCTCATGGATCCTACCTTCACAATGTCTCTTGCATCCACCTCTTTCTCTCCACTCGCAACATCTACTATTATGAATAGTATTGCTACTGAGATGGTATCTAAGAGTCCACCAGTTCATTGGTGATGTTTTTTGAATTTGGACTTCAGGGAGTTTTGGGGGGGATTTCTGGGATAGCATCTGTTTGAGCATCTCACATCTCCATAGCAACACAGGTAGATGAATCAACCAATCAACAATCACTTATAAAGTGCCTACTATCTGCCAGGTGCTGGGTTAGAGGATGATCACGTGTTCATTAGAGGATGAACCGTGTAGGCACAGTAATCAAAGATGCCCACCTAAAGACCGCTGCTGGCCATGATCTCCCTGACCAGTGAGGTGACTGGGACGCGGTAGGGAAAGAATGACTGGGAGAAGGTGGCCTGCCAGAGGAGAAGCTTGGTGAATGGTACCTGGTTAGGAGGCCACCTGAACTCAGCTTCCCATAGGGGTGCGACAGCGGAAGAAGGCAATGTGTAGTTTTCTGTGAAGTGGAGATTTGGGAAAGCAAGAGAGGTAGGAATACTTTCTTCAGTTTTTCAAGGCTTGGAGTCCAAGAAACATGTGGAGATCAAGTGATGGAGGAATGGATAAAGGCAATGGGAAAAGCAAGAGCCCTAGAATCAAAAGGATCTGAGATCAAATTCAGGTTATTTCCTGTGTGGATTCGTACAAGACATTTCTAATCTCTGAGCCTCAGTTTCTGAACCTGTAAAATAAAGGATTGGGAGTAGAAAACTTCTAGTTTTCCTTCTGGCTTTAAATCCCATGGCCAGGAATTACTTGTTAACTTCCTTTAAGAGGATATAGGAAGGCTTCCTGGAAGAGGAGGAGGAAGAAAAAGAGGAAGAGGAGGAGGAGGGAGAAGAAGAGGAAGAGGAAGAGGAGGAGGAGGAAATTAGAGGGAGAAATGAGAATTACAGAAAGGGGGCTTCACTCAGTCAGGGCATAAATTCTACTGTAGGTGAAAGGACAGCTCCAGTTTTAAAATAAAGTGCAGTCAATTCTCCATTATCTGTGATAACGGAAGGGAGAGGAGAGTGTATACTTTATGAAATAATGTATAACTCCAAAAAACATTTGCTGAGTATCCACTGATACTCATACTGATAAAGTCATGATAATTAGAAGCACTTAATTTGCACAGTACTTTGCACTGTGTAAAGGCCTTGCCCTACAACACCTTCGTGAAGTAGACCTCACAGATATTACTGTCCTTGTTTTACAGACGAGGAAATTGAGGCTCAGAGGGAAGTGACTTGCCCAAAGTTGTTGCTGTTGTTCAACCATTTCAGCCATGGTCTGACTCTCCATGACCCCATTTGGAGTTTTCTTGGCAAAGATGCTGAAGGAGTTTGCCATTTCCCTCTCCGGCTCATTTTACAGATGAGGAAACTGAGGCAAATAGGGTTAAGTCACTTGGCCAAGGTCGCACAGCTAGTATATGTCTGAGGCCAGATTTGAACTCAGGTCTTCCTGACTCCAAGCCCAGTGCTCTGTCCTCTACACCATCTAGCTGTCTGCAGTTTACACAGACAGCTGATTTTGAAATACTTTCGATGATAGTTTCACACACACACACACACACACACACACACACACACACACACACACACACATTCATTGACCCACTCACTCACCAATTTCACTCCTAGCCCCAGATTCCTTCTAGTTCAGACTTACTGAGAGTGACTAAGGACATTCTCTGAGCCTCAGTTTCCCTAGTGGTCCAATGTCCTTTTGTTACAGATGCTGAGGTCCAGAAAGGGGAATTAATTTGCCCAAGGTCATATAGATGGATGATCCATGAAAGAACTGAGATTAGGACTCGAGTTTCCTGATTCCGATTCCCTCCCCTTTTCTACTGCTGAATGCTGTTTCTCCTCTTTTCATGCTGTTCAAGGTTAATAAAGTACATTTTGTAAGAAAACCTCTTTGATAAGTGGTCAAAGTATATGACTGAGCAGCTTTTGGAGGAAGAAATCAAAGTTACATATAGTCAAATGAAAAAAATGCTCTAAATCATTATCGATTAGAAAAATGCAAATTAAAACAACTTTGAGATACTATCTTATACCTATCAAACTGACTAACATGATAGAAGGGGAAAATGACAAATGTTGGAGCGAATGTGGAAAAATTGGGACACTAATACATTGTTCGTGGAACTGTGAACTGACCCAACCATTTTGGAGAGCAATCTGGAATTATGCCCAAAGAGTTAGAAAACTGTGTATACCCTTTGACTCAGCAATACTGCTATCAGGTCTGTTTCCCAAGGTGATCAGGGAAAAAGGAAAAGAACCTTTATGTTCTAAAAATATTTATAGCAGCTGTCTTTGTGATAGCAAAGAACTGGAAACTGAGGGGATGCCCTTCAACTGGAGAATGGCCAAACAAGTTTTGGTATATGGTTGTGATGGAAAACTACTGTGCTGTAAGAAATGATGAGCTGGCTGATTTTAGAAAAACATGAAAAGACTCGTGTGAAATAATGAAGAGTGAAACGAACAGAACCAAGAGAATATTGTACGCAGTGACAGCAATATTGTTTGCAGAATAAATGCGAATGACTAAGCTATTCTGAGTTACATGAATATTCAAATCAATTATAAAGGACCTATGAAGGAAAATGCTATTCACTACCAGAGAAAGAACTGATAAATTGAACTATGTATTGTGTAGTTTACCATATATAAAAATATATCTCTATCTATCCGTCTATCATCTATCTATCTATCTATCTGTCTCTGTGTCAAATGTTGGCCTTCCCTAGTGTAGCATTGGGAGGGAGGGACAGAAACAGCTTGCAAGTCAAATGTAACAAAAATAAAATAAAATAAATATTTTTAAAAACACCTCTTGAGGGCTGTCATCAGAGACACTCACCTGAAGACTGTCTTCTGAGAGTAAACACACACCTTCCCTTAGATTGAGGTCCTAGAGCTGGAAGGGACC
The DNA here is from genome assembly GCF_011100635.1 of Trichosurus vulpecula. NCBI lineage: Eukaryota > Metazoa > Chordata > Mammalia > Diprotodontia > Phalangeridae > Trichosurus > Trichosurus vulpecula. Next base: position 103,284,006 of record NC_050576.1, on the reverse strand, counting down.
TCAGAGATCATCCAGTCCCACCCCATCCTTTTACAAATGAATGAGTGAAAAAAACATATAGTATATAAGTAAGTGCTCTATTAAGCACTGGTAATTGAAAGACAGCACATAGCAGGGAATGGTGGCCTGGGAGGGTTGTTTGGTTTAGGAAGTCACAGAATAGAAGGAGGTTCCTTTTGCTGTATCAATGACAGGATTGAGTTGGTAATGTCTCTAGAATGGGTTGGGGACCCAGGGAGGGGACGGTGGGTCCATGGCCAGCAGGCAGAGTTGACTGTGAAGTGTGTCTGGGGCTGGCTAGATTTTCATGCTTTCTTGCTTGTGTGATTTTGATGGGGCAGGATAGAGCCTGGCTCCTTCTCAGATTCATGTTTGGTTTTGGGAGTCCCAGGTAGCCAGGACTCATTTATCATTCTCAAACACTTGACTAAGCTCTCTTCCTGGGGACAGTGGCAGAGGACCCACAGAGCTTGGAATGGAGGTGGGGAGAGGCAATACAATCCTGATTGTTTATCTCCTCTAGGGGGTGAGGTTCTCTCCTTAGCAGTGAGGAGGTGTGGTGCCTCCCGGCTTCCTCTCCTCATTCTCCCACCTTACTAGCTAGAGCTGGAAGGTCATCCATCCCCTTCTCTCCACTCACATGGCTACCACCCTCAAATAGGGTGCACCTCAAATAGCACCTCAAACCTGGACTGTAGCAAAAAGCTTCCCCATTAGTTACTGCTTCCAGTCCCTTCCCTCTCCAATCCATCCTTCACACAGCTGCCAAAAGAAACTCACAAAAGCTCTACTACTCCCCTACCCAAGAAATGTCACTGACTCCCTATTGCTTCTAGGATGAAATTCAACTTTTCAGCTTGGCATTTAAAATCCATAATATGACTGTAGCCAGGGGTGTGCTAGTTAATATTTAACAACAGGCTCTCAATCCCCACCCCATCTGCCTCTCCACTACAGCCTTTTGAAGTAGGCAGTGCCTGCATAGATTATATAGATGAGGAAGCTGAGGCTCTCTCTGAGAAGTGAAGTGATTTGTCCGAAGTCACCCAGCTAGTAAAACTGAACATTTCCCAGGTCTCTGACCCCAAGTTCTGTGCTCTTTCTATCCCACTGTGTGATGGGGACAAGATATCTGACCACTTTGGACCCCTGACCCAAGCTGCTTGCCACCCCCACATACCAGCCAATAAGTCAATCAGCTCCTATAATGTGCCGGTACTGTGCTAGACCCCTGAGGTGCAAAAGTGAAACAGCCCCAAGTCTTAAACTCGATGTTTAACTGGGGAGATGAACTCCCAAATATTAAAATAGATATAAGGTGATTTCAGGGGGAAAGGGAACAAGCATTTATTAAGCACCTACTATGTCTCTGGCACTTTGCTAAGCACTTTACAAATGTTAGACTCATTCATCTTCACAACAATGTAATGTAAATGCTAAGAAGATCCCTGCTTTAGAGTGGAGGAAACTGAAACAAACAGAGGTCAGTTTACTCAGGATCCCACAATTAGTGGGTATTATTTGAACCCAGGTCTTCATGACTCTAAACCCAACACTATCCACTGAACTACCTCATTGGCTCCTTTGGTAAGGAGAAACAAAGTAGAAGGTAACAGTTTCTTTTTTAAAATATTTTATTTGCCTCCAAATTACATGTAAAAACAATATTTAACATTTATTGTTGTTTTTTTAAGCTTTGAATTCCAAATTCTACCCCTATCTCCCTTCCCCCCTCCCTGAGATGGTAAGCAATCTGATATGGGTTATATGTATGCAATCAGGTAAAACATTTTCATATTAGTCATTTTGTGCAAGAAGACAAGAAAGGAAGGAAGGAAGGAAAGAATGGAGGGAGGAAGGAAGGAAAGAAGGAAGGAAGGAATGGAGGGAGGAAGGGAGGGAGGAAGAGACAGAGAGATGGAGGGGCGGGCAGAGAGAGAGAGAGAGAGAGAGAGAGAGAGAGAGAGAGAGAGAGAAATTGTATGCTTTACTTTATAGCCAGACAACATCAGTTCTTTGGAGGCAGATACCATGTTTCATCATGAATCCTTTGGGCTTGTCTTGGATCATTGTATTGCCTAGAATAGCAGTCATTTGGAGCTGCTTCTTGTACAATATTGATGTTACTGTGTACAATGTTGTCCTGGTTCAGTTCATTTCACTTTGCATCAGTTCTTATAAGCCTTTCCAGGTTTTTTCTGAGAGCTTCCTCCTTGTCATTTCTTCTGGCACAATAATAGTCCATCATCATATACTGCAACTTGTTCAGCCATTCCCCAATTGATGGGCATCCCTTCGATTTTCAGTTCTTAGTCAAGGTACTAGTTTCAACTGGGCATTAAACAAAATTAAGGATTTTAAGCGGTGAAAGTAAAGAGAGAGTGAATTCCAGGAAAGGGTACAGCCACATCCTTCACCTGCTCTGTCTTGGCACAGTCCTTGCCACCTAATCATATCCCTCCTTTGAGCCTGGATTGAAATCTACCTTTTCAGGGAGGTTTCTCTGCTTGGCCCATTTGATGCCTCTGTGACTGCCCCCTCGGTGCTTTCAGAGCTGGTTTTCGTGACACTCATTTGTATTCACTGTCCTGTTCCCCTTCCTGGCCTACATCCCTAGCACTGTCCACATGAAGGCCTTGTCCCCTCCTTCCACTGCATTCAGATTGGTCCATCTGGGAGCACAGGCCTGAGTCATTCCTGGGCTCCACAATCCCTAGCTCACTCTCAGACAATCATGAAGCCACCTGGTCACTGTAGGGCCCCCCTTTCCTCTTGTCCTACTTCCCCTACTGTGAAAGACAAGGAAATACAGACAAGTAAATAAGGCACTGTTTCTTCCCATACCCTCAAAAATCAGAACTATTCTACAAGTCATAGGACTCACAGGTCACCCCTACAATTCAAAAAAAAAATAAAACCTTTCACCACATCCTGAATGCCAGTCTCGGGCAAAAGACAATTTCACTTTATGCAGAACACTGTGGGGAGAGAGAAATATATGATACAGCCCCTGCCCTCAGTGAGCACACAATCTAGTCTAGACTTAAACAAGGAAGTCTAGGTGAAGTGTGGACAAGAGATCACAGGCTATTAGAGCTGCAGGAGTTAAAAGAAGGGGGAGTGTTGTATGGACTGGAGCGGTTGGGGAGGTCATTTGGTACAGTGAAGAAAGAGGCTGCTGGATTTAGAGACAGATGATCTGGGCTTAAATATTCTTCTCTTGACATTTCTGGGCCTCGGTTTCCCCATCTACAGAATGAAGGTACTATCTAGATGACCTCTGAGGCCCCTTCCAGCTCTGAATCTATGAGCCTATGAAGTGAGATTTGCGGAGGGAGGGAGAGAAGGAGGAAACAACGAGAGCTGGAACCCTGACACACTGCTTTATGCCTGACTTTCTGGGGGAAGTTGCCCTATCCCGTTTAAAGGAGAAAGACAATAAGCTTGAGAATGTCCAGAGTTTTTATTAGCCAGCTCCCCAAGAGGCTGGTCATAAGGCTCACAGGTTATCCCTACAGATAACAACAACCACCCTGCCAATAACAGTAGTTAGCATTTCTATAATGCATTAAAGTTTATAAATATCAACTCATTTTATCCTCATGCCAGCCTGGCAAGGTAGGTACTGTTATCACACCCATTTTACAGATAAGGAAATTATAGTAAGCAGAAATTAAGTGCTTTGCCCAAGGTTCTATAGCTAATAAGTGTTTGAGGTCAAATCTGAACTCAGATTAGGTATTTCCTAGCAGTCTGAAAAGATAAGCCCTAATCTTCCTGTGGTTGCCAATTGCTTCCAAAAAACAATTTTTTTTTGGACTGCAAAGCACTTTGGGTAACTGTGGTGTGTAACTCAGAGGCCAGAAAAATCAGATCCCACATTTTTAGTGGTCCCTGATTTCTTGAATCCTGGCCCTGTTGACTGGAAATTCTGCCTCTCGCATAATTATAAATATTTGTGGAATTAAATTGAACTGAAACTCAGCAGCTGCATCCTCAGGTGACTTCCTTAGTCGATATTCTACTGATTACCTCGTGTCCAAACAGAGATATTTTAGTGGGTCCAAAAGTTCACCCCTAAATTTCCTAGACGTGTAGCCATGCAAATTGGCCTTGACTCCTTTCCCCTGACTCCATCCCCCCTGTCAGGCCCTTACTTGTCTTTTATCAAGAGCCAGTTCTATGAAAGTCTTCATTATTCCCTCATTATTGGGGCCGCTTTTGCCTCATGGTTCTTGTTAGAGATGGATTTAAAAGAGTGTTTCAGGCTCTGGGCTCTAGGAGGGCCATTGATCTCCTTCTACCTTATTAATGGTTCTATTTTTTCTCTTGCTGCCTGTATTTCTTTCCCCTTCTGGTAGATTTGTCAGAAACCCTTTCTTATCTTTTCTATGGATTTGGGAATTAGTGACTCATGTTTTACTTTTATGAACTCTTTTTAAGCCCTTCCCCCCACTTTTCTTCCTCTGAGCTTCCCAAACCTCACTTGGGGGAGCAGAAGATCTAGCCTTGAGCTTTCAGCCTCAATCAATAAGCATTTATTAAATTCCTACTATATGTAAGGCACTGTCCTAGGTTCTAGGTACACAAAGAAAAAAAAATTAGTCTTTGCCTGTAAGGAATTTTCATTCTATCAGAGAAAAACAATAGGCATGTATATTAACATATTCCAAATAAATCCAGGGTAGTTTGGTGTTTGTGAGAGCTGTGTAAAGGAGCTGTGTAAAGTCTTCATGTGAGACATGTCTTGAGCTGAGCTGTGAAGGAAGCTAAGGATTGATTCTAAAAGGCTGAGGGGAGGAAGGAGTGATGAGGTACACACAAGCCTTTGCCTTGGCCCGCAGAGGGGAGATGGAATGGAATGGGAGGAAGAGCTAGAAGGGAATTGAGTCAGTTTCCTGGGGCACAATCCAGGGCTCTTCAGCTCTTATTTTTTTACCGTCTAGCTTTTACTAACAACCACACCCCAGTTAGAGATCCTTATCTCCTGTTCTTCCTCAGTCCCAGAGCCAACTTAGCACCCCCCCACCCACTCACTCCGAGGTAAGAGATCTGCTGCTCCTGAACTCTAATTACCAACATGGCCTTGTTCCTCTGTCCTTGTTACCATCATCATTTTACAGTGGAAAGAGTGACAGATCTGAAGTTAGAGAAGCTTGATTCAAATCCCAAGTCTGCCTTCATGACTCATGTGATGTCAAACAAGTCACTTAACTCTCTGATCCTCAGGTTCCTCAGCGGTATAATAAGGGGACGGCACTGGATGACCTTCGATGTTGCTTGTGAACCTATCAACATTTGGTTGCCCATTTCTAGCACCCACTTCCTTGTTTTCCTTCTAACCCCCGAATGAGGGGCAATCTGGAGTTTACTCTTCCCCCTTAAAAAGAACACTTGGGTGGGAGGCTGGAGGCCCAGGATGTGATCCTGGTTCTGCCACTATTCAGCCCCATAACTGAGTACAATCAATCTACAAGCATTTATTAAATGCCTACCATGTGCCATGGGCTGCGTGCTAGGGGCTGGGGAGACAAGAGTTGAATCAAAATAGCTCCTGCCCTAAAGGAGCTTATAATCCAGCCAAAGCACCAGAAGAAAGAGGGATGAGGGGAAGAGCTCACTAGGGTAAATGGAGAAGAGCTTCAGACAGGCTGAGGGTAAAGTGGTGATGGGATGGCCAGCTGGAGAGGCTTACTGTGAAGTGGGTAAAGGGAGTCAGGAGCTCTACAGAGAAGACAAAGCTAGGGGCATAGACTGGGGGTGGGGCTTGGGACTTTACCTGCATAGAGGTGATGGGTACAGTTATGAAAGTGGATGAGATTACTAAAAAGGAGAGGAAAGGAGAACAGAGGAGAGGAGAGGAGAGGAGAGGAGGGGAAGGGAGGGGAAGGGAGGGGAGGAGAGGGGAGGGGAGAGGAAGAGAGATAGGGAGAGGACCTAAGACAAAGTTATGGTGAACATCAACATTTAGGGGGGTTGGAGGTAGGAGGAAAAGCAGGACAATAGTGTCTGAGGAAGGAAGAGAGTGGAAGGTTTATGCTGTGTAAGCCCCTCACTTGGGGTTCTAGGCTATGAGTTACATTCTTGCCAGTAATCTGGAAATACACACATGCACACACACAGTGTGTATACATATATATTCCTAGATGTTTGTGTATATACACATATTTATACATACACATTTATACGTATATGTATATTGTCACACATGTATGTCTATATACACATACACACGTGTATATACATACACAGGCATAGATACCTATATATGGAGTGAGGTAGCACAGTGCCTGGCATGGATAGAGTGCTGGACATAGAGTCAGGAAGACTCATCTTCCTGAGTTCAAATCTGGCTTCAGATATTTACTAGCTGTGTGGCCCTGGACAAGTCACTTCACCCTGTTTGCCTCAGTTTCCTCATCTATAAAATGAGCTGGAGAAGGAAATGGCAAACCACTCCAGTCTCTTTGCCAAGAAAACCCCAAATGGGGTCACACAGAGTCAGACACAACTGAACAACAAAACTATATATACATATACATACACAATAATATACATAAATTTTATATTTATATATAAATATATTTTTAAGAATTCAACTTCTTGCCTTTCCATCATATGACTCATGACAGCTCATCTTGAATTGTTCCATTTGGCTAGGGTTGGGGGGAGCAAAAGGAGCTAGACTCCCTGTGCATGCATGGCACCGCAAGTCAGCTCTTTTTGGGGAGCTCCTAGATGTCAGCTCTCTTTCTATCCCTTGGGTAGTGATGGACTCTTTGGGATGTGACAGGAAGATCATCTCATCCTCCATCCCTTAGGAAGCCTGTTTCATTGCCTGACAGCCAGGATTCCTCTTCTTGCTGCATAGCTACCATGTCCCACCTGTCCTTGATAAAAGAGGCTTATCACGTCCCCGAACTATGTCCACAAATCCTTGTCTTAGTCTTAGGATTTAGAGCTGGAAGGGATCACGAAGCCCAGCTTCTTGATTTAATAGATTAGGATACTGAGTCCTAGAGAGTGACTTGAAGAATGCACAGTCTAGGAGATTTAAGACTCATTGAAGTGAGGGGGATGCCTCCGGTACATACGGCAGATGCCCGGAATTATAGGCCCAAGGAGAAGACGTGGGAGTCAGCACATAATGTGAGGGGTCCAGAATGGTAAAGAGACTCTGCCAATGGTATTTCACCAAGCCATGATATCACTGCAGGTATTCTAGGAGGTAAGAATGTCTTCTGATCCTGTAGCTATGACTACATAGCCAAGCAAGAAAGAGGGTGGGGAACTCTGCCTCTAGAAAAAAAAATTACCTTAGGCAATGAAATTGTGTTTGACAACAGCAATCCATCATTTCACTTCTCTGAAAACTGGAGGGCAAAGAGTTGGCCTGAGTAAAGTGAGAGGCTGTCCAGAGAAGTGGACTTGGTTCCCTGGACAAAGAATGCAGGGAACTATAAGGCACTAGGAGGCAGAGGTACTCCAAAGAGGAATCCCTTGGCCAAGTCAGAAACCATGGGAATGAGAAGGGGGAAGGGAGAGGGAGAGAGAGGAGGAGACAGAAAGAGAGGCACAGAGACAGAGAGACACACGGAGAGACAGAGACTAAGACAAACAGAGAGAGAGAGAGAGAGAGAAAGAGAGAGAGAGAGAGAGAGAGAGAGAGAGGAGAAACAAACAGACACACAGAGAGAAGCAGAGAGAGGGAAGGAAGGGAGGGGAAAGAGGGACAGAGACAGAGAGATAGAAGGAGAGATAGAGAGAAACACAGAGAAAAGAGAGACAAAGACAGATACAGAGAGAGAAGCAGAGAGCGGGAGGTGAGGGAGGAAAGAGAAAAAGAGAGAAAGGGAGAGACAGAGAGACAGAGACAGAGAGAGAGAGAGAGAGAGAATGAGAGGGAGAGACAGAGACAGAGACAGAGACATAGAGTCAGAGAGAAGGGAGAGAGAGTGTGTGTGTTTATTAAGTGTTTATTTTCCAGGCACATACATTGCCAACATAGGTACTGGCATTTTCATAGGTGCTAGATTTTCCTTGGCAGGAGGGATCTCACAAGCCAAGGAAAGACAGCTTCAAGGTAAAAGCGATGATCGACAGTGTTGTTTACCCTGTATCTCTCAGGTTTATTGGCCGGATAAAACAGAAGCATGTATGTGAAGGCACTTTAAAAACCAGGAATTCCATATTAGGGGAGAGAGTGGGATAGTAGAAAGAACACAGCTGACACCCATCACCTTCTCCAGAACCACTCTTTTGCCTTCTGCCAATAGTGTCCATTCTGGAAGACTCTGCTGGACCTTGGCCTGCTGCCAAAGGGCCCCAGACATGGTCTCATTTAGGTTGAAGGCAACAGAGTGTGTTCGCTCCAGGGGCGTCCTGGGGGCAGCTCATCCTGGCTCCCTTTTGTTAACATTTCAAAGTAATGAAATAAGTGAAGAAATTCCAGTACTAAGCCAAGGACTTGGTTCAAGGTTGGGGCTATAGAACTGAGTACTGACAAGGCACAGTGATATAACAAGGCGCAAACCCAGACCTTGCCCTTCCCTGGTTCAGGTAGACTGTGCAGGTCTGAAGAAGGATTCAATTCTCTAGTGACCCTGATTTCTTTGCCTACTTAGAGAAAAAGAAGAAGACTTTAACCTCGGGGTGTTCTGGATTATTGCAATGATCCCTTAATTGGTCTTGATTCCAGTCTCTTCCCCCTCCAATCTATCTTCCATGTCCCTCAAATATAGGTCTGACTACACTAGCCATCTGTTCAAAAAGCTTTAATGGATCCCAGTTATCTCTAGGATAAAATACCAATTCTTCAGACTGGCAAGTAAGGCTCCACACGATCTGTCTCTCACCTCTCTTTATAGACTTATTAAATATTATTCCATTTTATGAACTCTGAATTCTAGTCAATATGCTCTATTAGATGTGTTCCAAATTTGACATTCCTCTTCCTGACCCTGCTTTCAGAGATAGAGGAAGTTGGTAGCACAGTACCTAAAATGCTGGACCTGGAGTCAGGAAGAGCTGAGTTCAAATGCAGCCTCAGACATTTTGTGACTCTGGACGAGTCAATCTTTATTGGCCTTAGTTTCCTCAGCTGTCAAATTTGGATAATAACAGCCTCTATCTCTCTGGGCTGTTATATCAAATGAGATAATATTTGTAAAAAACATGAATGTACTCCCTCCTACCCTCTGCCACCTATAATCTCAGACTGCTTTAAAGGCTCGGTTCGGATGTCAGCACCTACGAAAATCCTTGTCTGACCTCCCTCCCCAAATTATTAGTGCTCTTTCCTGCTTCTAATTGTCTCGTATTTAATTATTTGTGTGCGTGTTGTGGCCCTGCTCCTCCCCCTGAGATAAAGTAGAGATCTTTGAGGCCAAGAATTATTTCATTTTTATTTTCGGGTTCCCAGTGTCTTGTCTGTATTTAATAGATCAATAAATTAATCAACAAGCATCTATTAAGTGCTTACTATATCCCAGACACTATGCTAATCACTGGGGTTAGAAAAAAATTGTCCCTGCCCTCAAGAAACTTACATTCCATCAGGAAATATGTTTGTTGAATTGAATGGAGTAATGTGTTTTTCTAAATCATGATAATTCCCCTGGCTTTAAACTGCTGCTGTTTCTCATCTTCCGTCTGGCTGGACCTCTAGTTTACAATGGCAAAGCACTCCAGTACTTTGCCAAGAAAACCCCAAATGAGGCCACGAAGAGTAGGACGTGACTGAAGCAATGGTCACAGCTGGGACCAAACCCCTTCGCTCTGGTTCCAGCGCTTTTCAATATGGCTCTGTTCCCAATGATTTCCAGTGTTGTCTGATGCTGGTTGGGGACACACTTTTGAGCTTAGTCCATTAGCATTTCCCCCATCACTTTCTTAAGACTAGATAATCAACAAACCAATACATCAAGTCCCGACTTGTAGTGTTTGCTGATTTCCCCACGGTGCAGATAATCACACTGAAGATTTGACAATTGGCAAGTGTGAGTTGGCTCTAGCACACTCCCAGGTGAATGCACTCTTTTTGCTGCTGTCACCTTGGCAAGTGTGAGTTGGCTCTAGCACACTCCCAGGTGAATGCACTCTTTTTGCTGCTGTCACCCTTAATGAGGCCACATCTGGGGACCAGGAGACATTTGGGCAGCAGCCCAAGCTAGAGCAGACCCTTCTGTTTGGAGAAGGCAAAGGACTGGTTCTGGAAGGTGATGGGTGTCAGCTGCCCTGCCTGAGGGGAGAGGCGGGAGATGACGAGTATGGAATAACAAAAGCCGAGGAAGGGGACAGTTTCAAGGTGAAAGGGGTGATCAGTAGTCTTGTCTGCCCTCTCTCACACAGGTTTATTGGGAGTATAAATGCAAAGAGTACATGTGAAGGCACTTTGAAAAGCAGGGATTGATGTACTGGCTGGTGGGAGTGGGGGGGGGAGGGGGAGCAGAGTAGGATAGTGGAAAGAGCGTGGGATTTGAGATCAAAAGTCCCAGATTTGAGCCCTGGTTCTGCCACTTATTAGACTTGAGATTCCTCATGTGGAAAATGGGGAAATCTTCTAATGAGTTGTTATGAGGGTCACTTGAGAATATTTCTGAAGCAGTTTGTAACCATAAAACACTCTAGGATTTTGCTTGGTAGCTTTTACATCTGTTGTCTGCATTAATTGTTGTCATTCTTCATTTGCATTTCCTCCTAAACCTGAATGGAGAGGCTCATGAGAACCCTTTCTATATCCTCAGCTATCAACTGAGCCACCATGCGGAATATCTTCAAAAGGAACCAGGAGCCCATCGTGGCTCCTGCCGCCACCACAGCCACCATGCCAGTAGTTCCAGCGGGGCCTCCAGACAACTCCACAGAGAGTGGCGGTGCAGGGCCAACTGGAGAAGACATGTTCACCCAGCTGAAGGATAAATTCTTCAACGAGATCCAGAAGATCCCCTGTGAGTATCTCCTGAGGTGGGGAGAGGGGAGGAGATGTGACCACAGCATGGGGAGGGAGCATGCAGATGGAAGCCATGACAGTGCTTGGGGAACGCTTAGAAGTCCCTGGTGATATCCACCATTGTGGGCTGGGACATTTTTTTTTCATTTTTGGACTTGACTCTGGTGTTTGACCATGGGGATTTCTTAGGCTGCAGGATGGCACTGTGGTTGTAACTGAGTAGGAAGTGGGTCCAGGTGACCTTTAAGGGCCTTCCTTATAATCTCTAAGATTCTAGGTCTCTGGGTTAATCCTCACCAAATGAGGGTGGAAGGCTGACCTGGGACCATTCTCAGGAAGAGGCCTCTTCCATTGCTGATTGTGACAAGAGCTACCACATTCCCTTTATAGGGCCAGTATGTGGATTTCTGACAGATCTCTTCAGTTGGAATTGTGTCCCTAGGCAGAATACTGAGGAATGTTTTTTTCAGGCAGTCTTCTGCCCATCTATTGGGGCTAAAGGGGTTTGGGCTAAAGAAAGAGTAGGGGTTTGGGTAGCATTAAAAGCAGTTCCTGCAAATGAAATGCAAAACACTATGGAGGATGGTGGAAGAGTAGAGACATTATAGCTTTGGGGAGTAAGTAGCAGAAAGACTTCGAGTCAGATTTCTCCAGATGCTCCCAGTTTCAAACCATGCCATACCAGGATTTTCTGAAGGAACTGAGGATGGTTAGCCTGAGCAGAAAAGATTTAGAAGGAGCACGATTGCTGTCTTCAAGAATGTCATGTGGAAGAGGGAGTAGATTGGTTTTGTTTGATCCAAGAGTAGAAGGAGGAAATGTGAGTAAAAAGGACAGGGTAGCAGATTTAGGCTTGATGTAAGCAAAAACTTATGACTGAGTAGAGCTCTCTTCAACTGGAATGGGCCATGTTGGGGCATAGCAGGCTCCCTCTTACTTGGGGTCGAGCAGTGGTTGGATGGAAGAGCATTTATTGAGGATTCTTGCTCATGTATGAGTTGGACTGGGTAACCCCTAAGGGCCCTCCCAACTCTGAGATCCTGTGGCTCAGTGAAATATTCTGCCCTGTTGTCCCCATAAACCCTCATTCCCATCCCATATTCTTTGTTAGATGGCCCATTCCAATGTTTGGTTTGGGAAATATGGTCATTGGAAGGCTGCAGAGGAATGGAACTAGGGTTGGCTTTGTGGTGGCAGCACCTCTGCAGGCAGGGAGGGCACTATCGAGGGGGAAAGAAAGGGCCCTCTTCTGGGCAAAGGGATTCAGTGCCTATCAAGTTATTGTGCCATGCTATGTGCGTGCAGTACCTCCCTGGGCACTGATTGCCATCGCTGTGGTTGCTGGCCTCCTTCTCCTCACCTGCTGCTTCTGCATCTGCAAAAAGTGCTGTTGTAAGAAGAAAAAGAACAAGAAAGAGAAGGGTAAAGGCATGAAGAATGCGATGAACATGAAGGACATGAAAGGAGGTCAGGTATGGTACCTGCGAGGGGAAGGCGGAGGGGCGTGAGACACCACCTTGTTCATTGGGACAGAGCATCCTACTAGGAAGTTCAAAGTAGTCTGGGGGTATTTTCTTGATATCCTCCCTACTGCTCCTTAAAAAGAAGATATCTTAGGCTAATGAGGGTAGGGGAGGTTGACACATGGGGCCACAGTAGGCAGCAAGGTGGCATAGCGAATGTAGAATGTTGGACACGGCATCAAGAGGAACTGAGTTCAAATCCAGCCTCAGATCCTTACTTAGCTGTATGCCCTGAGGCAACTCACTTAAATTCCGTTTGCATCAGTTTCTTCAACTACAAAACGGAGACGGTAATAATAGCACCTGCCTTTCAGGATTGTCTCCAGGATCAAATGAGGGAATATTTGTTAAAAAAAAAAAAGTGCTTAGCACAGCATCTGGCACATAGTAGGAACTAGACAAATGCCTGTTTCCTTCCCCTTCTCCTTATTGTTGTTACTGCTTTGCCTCCCAAGTCCGTTGCCTTGGTTTCATGAACATTATCACCCAGAAGATCAAACCAGTTAATGGGAAAATATAGTTCTGCCAACCTGGACTCCCATGGGCCAATCACAGGGTGGAAGGTCATGAAATTTCCTCCTCCTTCCCCTCTCATTAAAAGAAAGACCCCTTGGGTTGCAAAAACAAACTATTGGACAAGAAGGAAGACCCTTTAAGAGGGCATCATAGGGGGACCCTCATTCAGAAGGTCGTGAAGGAGGAAGAGCGTTGCCTTGGGCATGAGGAGACCAGGGTCCTTGTCTCAGTTCTGTCACATACTAGCCATCTCACCTCTCAAAGGTCCTCTATTTTCCTCATCTGTGAAAGGGTGTAATGATGCCTGCCACGCCCATTCCAAAGGGCCGTTGTGAGCATCCTGTGATGTCCTCTGATGATAAAAATCTGTAAAGAGCTCTTCACACGCAAAGCAACGTTAATAAAACAATAATAACTGACATTTACATGGTGCTGATTATCTGACTTGAACAACATTTCAGTGAGGACTTTAAGGACAATTCCTCAGACAGGAAGTGATCGATCAATAAACATTTATTGTGCATCTACTATGTGCCAGGAACCGTGCTAAACTCTGGAGATACAAATATGAAAAAAGAAAGATAGTCTCTGCCCTCAAGAAGCTTACAGTCTAATGGGGAAAGAACATACAAAAGGAAGCTGGAAAGTGGGGTGGGGAAGGATGTACCTGATTTGGGGGCATGGTGATGTGAGTCAATCAGAGAAGTCCCAAAGCAGTACAGCCCAGAGCGAAATGAGGTCATGTAGAGAAGGAGAAGAGGAGAGGGCAAGCTTCTAGAAGGCAGAGACTGGTTCATTTTTGTCTTTACGTCCCCATCATCCAGCTCAGTGCCTTGCTCACAGTAGGGCCTTGTTTATTTGTTTTAAAATAATGGCCCTGGTAGGAATAGGACAACATGCAGGGCAAATGTGCCTCTGGTTTTTTTTTTTGTTACCTTTTAGTATAGATATTAATCTAATTATGCTCCAGAACCTGCAAGGATTCTTGGTATGACATGCTTGGAGTTCTCTTCCAGGCCTGCTCAGGACTCCTGGGTAGACTTTTATAGATCCCTGGTTCTCAATTTTACCCAAATTTGCAGTGGGAATAGTTCCAATATTCAAGGAATTTAGGATCAAAGCAGGGAAGAGGGGCAGCTAGGTGGCACCCTGTCTCTACTGGAAGACCTCCAAGGCAGGGCCCTCCCTCTGAAGGGAGCCATCACACTTTAGGACAGTTCTAATTGTTAAGAGTTGCTTGGGGCAACTAGGTGGAGCAGTGAGTAGAGGACCAGCCCTGGAGTCAGGAGGACCTGAGTTCAAATTCGGCCTCAGACCCTTGACACTTACTAGCTATGTGACCTTGGGCAAGTCACTTAACCCCAATTGCGCTGCCTTGCCCCCTCCAAAAAAAAAAAAGGCAGGAAAGAAATGGCCTCACTTTAAAAAGACATCGGTAGAGTAGGGAATTGTGTATGCATGTGTGTGTGTGTGTGTGTGTGTGTGTGCGCGCGCGCGTGTGTGCGTGCGTGCACACATGTGTGTATTTGTGTGCCACTGGGAGTTCCCATAAAGAGACATTTCCCCAAATCTGCTGTCTTTGGACTCCAGGCTGGTCTCTCTAAGGATGGTCGGCTGGTAGAATTAGTCAGCTGGTAAGCATTAATCTTTATGATAAGGGACTTCTCTAACCTGGCTTTTCTCTTTCTTTTCCTGTCATCACGGAATTCTCCCCACCAACCCACTGCCTGGTCTGGATGGCATTCATGGTATGTCTGTTTGAGTGGTATAGGGCCTAACTCGGAGAAGGTTTTGGAGAGGGGATTGAAGAGGGAGGAGAGCAGTCAGGGAGTAACAAAGGGGCACTATGCAAGTTGTCTAGGAGGTAGAAAGAGTATCAGATTTTGATTTCAGAAGATCTGGGTTCGAATCTTGGTTCTGCTACTCTGTGACCTTCAGCGAGTTGTCAAATTTCTCTTGGGTTCTCTTTCTTCATCTGCGAAATGAGGGAGGTATATTAGTGGATCTTGTCCAGCTTTTAATTCTATTAACCCCAAATTCCATCAGCCACTGTGTGATAAAGGCAGCTTATAGCAGCTAGCCAGAGTCAATTGTCAAATTTTCAGTGTGAGCATTTATACTTTGAAATTCAGCAAATGCTACGAATCAGGACTTGATTTATTGTTCTGTTGATTGTCTAGACTTCAGAAATCAATGGAAAAAATGTTAAGAATTCAGACTTCAAAGTGCATCCTGTTTATATCCCCCACCCCCCACAAAGAGCCTAGCATACTACTGGATGGAATAGTCAAGACTCGGGATAGGGTCCAAGTGGGAGCCATGAGCCTAGGACCTCCACTGACTTGAGCGAGTACCTATGGAGAAGCTTCTCTAAGTCCTTGGGAAAATCCCACTTCTCCTGCCAAGGATTCTTCCCTTCTGTCCAGATGATGACCAGGTCCCGGGGAAAAGGGGAGACGCCCTCCACCATTCTCCCATTGTGCTCAGCTGGGCTGTTCTGTCTTCCTAGCTTCGCCAGGACGATGATGATGCAGAGACGGGCCTGACAGAGGGAGAAGGTGAAGGAGAGGAAGAGAAAGAACCAGAAAACTTGGGCAAACTGCAGTTTTCATTGGACTATGATTTCCAGGCCAACCAGGTGCTCAGGGGTTGGAGGGAGGCAGTGGAAAGGTGAATGAGAGGCAGGGTTGTGCTGGAGCCTAGAGCCCACTGTTAAATTTTCAGTCTGAGCGTTTACACCTTAGAAAATAGCAAATGTTACCAGTTGGGGCTTGATTTCTTTTCTTCTTTTCTAGACTTAAGAATGTGATAGAAATAATGTAAATTAAACTAAAAAATATGTACTATGTATATTTTTCCTTCAGAGAGCCAGTTGTTAAACATTTACTATCATACTACTGGGTTGAGACATGGGCACAGAATGGGAAAAAGCACAGACTTGAGCTTGTGTAGTCAGGCTGAAGGGCCTAGGGTTATGACCATCTGAGCTTTGTGATCAGCAAGACCCCTTTCAGGTTTAGCATTCTATGCTTGTATGATTCAGTCAGAGAAAGATAGAGGAAAGCTTGAGGGGACATAGGAAAAGGGAACAGGGTGAGCCTGACCCCAGGATAACTGCTAACAGGGGAAACCTACACTGTGCTCTTTCTCAGGTGGGAGGGAGGACTCAGTAGAGCCCCTGGATACTCTGCAAACCTTCTGGTAATGTGGCTGGTGTCTTCTGGGAGTCTTGTTCCACCCTAGGACATAGGACCAAATGAGAAGGTCTCTAGAGATCTAAGACCAAGCTCCCATAATAAACTTCCAAGCCAGGGGCTGGTGGAAATGGGCAGCTTGAGAATGTTGGAGCAGGACTGAGAAGTGGGCTCATTTCTCTCCACAGCTGACCGTGGGCGTCCTTCAGGCAGCCGAGCTCCCTGCTCTGGACATGGGAGGCACCTCAGACCCCTATGTCAAAGTCTTCCTTCTCCCAGACAAGAAGAAGAAATATGAGACCAAGGTCCATAGGAAGACACTGAATCCTGCTTTCAATGAGACCTTTACCTTCAAGGTGAGGTTGAGAACTCCTTTTCCCAGGTCCTTCCCTTCTTTCCCTCTTTGATTTACTCCTAAGAATACAATGCATAGGATCATGGGCAGAGAATTTACAAATGGTGATTCAGAGTTGGCATTTTATCCCCTAAATACCCAGAGATTACCCTTCCTGGCTTCTAGCTCCATCGGGGAATAACCCAGCCCAGAAAAATTTGGTTGAGATCAATGAACTCTCAGCTACTGTCCTGCTCTCACCCAATGGTCAGCTTATTCTTTTAGCCTCTGAAGAAATCTGGGGGCTCCCTGCCCATTTTAGCCTCCACTTGCTTTTCTAGGTCTCATCCAACTCTAATCCTATGATCCTATCATCAGGGTCCTTTTCTCACCAAACTCTGTGACTCTTAGGTTGTGCTGGGGATATCTTGGGGCAATGATACAGGCCCTCTTCCCATCATCATCACCCCTAGGAATTCAGACTCTTTACAATACCCCACCTATCTGTGCCCTGACATGTCCTACAGGTGCCCTACCAGGAGCTAGGGGGCAAGACACTGGTGATGGCCATCTACGACTTTGACCGCTTCTCCAAACACGACATCATCGGAGAGGTGAAGGTGCCCATGAACACTGTGGACTTGGGCCAGCCCATTGAGGAGTGGAGAGATCTGCAGGGTGGAGAGAAGGAAGAGGTGAGGCAGGGAGAACCTGGGCCAGTTTCAATGTTGTACTTGAGAAGGTACAGAGAGAAGGCCAGGGCCAGGGCCAGACCAGTACCAGGTAGAGGAGCAAAATGAGATCGTTGAGTCCCTCGGGCTTGACCCTGGGCTCCAGTGGTTAGGAGCTCACAGTCTAGCTGGGGAGATAAGCTATACACATATGGAACCAAGAATATTACAAGACCATGTATCTAGCCCCCGATGGGAGACACTGTAGTATAGACCTAGAGTAATGCATTCAAATCTCAGCTCAGGCACTTGCAAGGTGGGTGACCTTGGGCAAGTAATTTAATTTTTCTTACTCTTAGTTTCCTCACCTGTAAAATGGGGATAATATTTCTTGAACTTTTTGACTTATGGGTGGTTGTGAAAAAAATGCTTTGCAAACCTTAAAGCATTATAGGAATATGAGCTGGTACTATTATCAAATGCTAGATAGTGTGGTACCTGAGAGGGAAAGATCAGCATAGGCTGGAGGAGTGTGCAGAGAAGGCTCCATGCCCCCAGGGCTCTGAGAGACCATGGGATCCCCAGGCCCATGGAAGTGAACCCAGTTCCAAGCTAGTCTGGATAGGGAGAGTGCCCATTAGAAAGAAGAGGAGGAGGGGGTGCTCTGAATCCCACCCACCCCATGCCTCCATCCTTACCTGCTTTGGGAACATGTGGTCTAAAGAGTAAACAAGGCAGATAGCCACCTAGGACCCACACACAAGGGGCCATCTGAGGAACATTTTTAAATGTAACTGTTTACAAATGCACATATTTCCAATGCCAGAAAAGTCTGCTCTCCATGGCCCATAGGTATTTATTTTGTGATAACTTAAATGATATGTGTTATAGTGAAGGCTCGAAGACTCCAGTGAACAATAACAGTAACATGGGGCCCGTGCAATTTAAAAACCTTGCCTAGGGCATACAAATAATTTGTCCCTCTGCCCTGGACAGCTACAAGTCAGGGTAGATCTCCAATTATCCTCCAGGGCCACTTGCCTGCCTTGGGAACATGTGGTCTAAAGACCATCCGCCATTCCTGTTTATTCTTCTCATCTCTGATTTCTGTCTATTCCCTTCCTCCATCTTTTCCTCCCTCCTTTCCTTCCTTTCTCTCTCCTTTCCTTTTCCCCTTTTCCTTCCCTCCTTCACTCTTTCCTCCCTCCCTCCCTTCCTTCCTTCCTTCCTTCTTTTCTTCCTTCTTCATAAGTAACTGTGATTTATCGGAGATGCAGATAAATACAAATGAGAGGCTTAGGCAGCATATCTCCCTTGTGATATAAATAGCACTTGTGGGAAAGGCCATTATTAATCAATAGCTTTGTTGAACTGTAGCAGGAAAGAGTGAGTTGAAATATAAGGAAGAACTTGTTAGCGATCCAGGGATTGATAACTGAAAGAGCTCCCTCAGAAAGAGAGACCTTCCCCTCCTTCCCCTCCTTCCCCTCCTTCCCCTTCTTCCCCTCCTTCCCCTCCTTCCCCTCCTCCCTCACCTCCACCACTCTCCCTCCTCCACCCACCTTCCCCACACCCTAATCTAGTAGGCCAGGTAAGTGGCAAGCCCTGACTGGAGCTGAGCAAAATGTCCTTAGGAGGACCCTTCCAGGCTGAAGGGGAGACTCTGAATTTTGTTTTTCCCTCACTGGGCAGCCAGAAAAGCTTGGAGACATCTGCACTTCCCTCCGCTACGTGCCTACTGCTGGGAAATTGACTGTCTGTATTCTGGAAGCCAAGAACCTGAAGAAGATGGATGTAGGAGGCCTTTCAGGTGCGTGCAGATCCACCATTGGCCATCAGGTGGCACTAGTGTCAGACAGCTCTCCAACTCCTATATTTCCCAGTTTTTTTAACCTTGAATTCCCATTCTTGGAGAACTTCTAATCATTCAAAGCATATTGTGATCAACTCTCCAGGAACCTTGCTAGGGTGGTACCCCTAACTCCAACAGTGCACTGCCAGGGCTTTATAGAGGGTATAATGAATGTCGCTGTGCCCACAGGCCCAGTTGCCTTTGGCAAAATTGTGAATTAGGTAAAGCTAACTTCAGGGTCTTATTTTCCTGTCAGGACCCCTTTCTTGCCAGCGCCAGCCCTGGCCCCCAGCTTTCCTATGTTGGAGAAAAGCAGAAACTGTATCAATTCAGTTCAACAAACATTGAAGTCTCTGCTGTGAGGTCAGGCAGTGTCCTGGGCACATCAAAAAATGAAATAATTCAGTCTCTTCACTATGGTGCAGTGGGAAGAGAGCTAGATTTGAAGTCAGAGGTCTCGGGCTCAAATCTTGGCTCTGCCACTGACTAGCTGTGTGACCTTGGTCAAGTCACTTTCTGGTCACCTCAACTATAAAATAAGGAGATTGACCTCAATAAGCTTCAAGGTTCCTTCCAATACCAAATCTATTATCTGACTCTCAAGGAGCTGACGATCTGTGGCAAGGCTGGGATACGTGTACAAGCCAGTATGATTCAAGGTAGCATGTAATGGGCACCAAGTGACCCAAGGCACTAAGGGGAGGTTGTGGAGGGATCCCCTGGGGGTGGCATCAGAGAAGAGGTGGGCCCTGAGCTTAACCTTGAAGGAAGAGGTTTTCAACAGGAGAAAGATGGAGGTGGAAGGTGCACTCCAGGCGTGGGGAATGTACAGCAGAGAAGGACAGGAGGGGATCAGGGAATAGTCAGTAGTCCAGTCTGACTAGAATATTGAATAAATGAAGGGGAGCGGTATGAAATAAGGCCAGAAAAGCAAGGAAGAGCCAGTTTGCGGAGGGACTTGAATGTCAGACAAAGGAGTCTATTTTTTTTTACCCTATCGTGCTTGGAGAGCCATGGAAGAGTCTGGAGCCGGGGAGTGATGTGGTCAGGCTTTGGCCTTAGTAGACTTATTTTGAGAACTAAGTAAAGAATGATTGAAGCCAGCAAGAGACTGGAGACCGGGAGACCAGTTAGGAGGCACACAGGGGGAATGAATGCATGAATGAAGACAGTAATATATCAAGGGTTGCAGGGGCAGAATCATCAAGATTGATGAGATGCAGAGGGTGAAGGCAAAGGAAGACTCAAGAAGGACTCTGGGAGGGCAGGGTTAAAGAGGAATATGGACTCAGTCTCAGACATACAGAATTTGAGGGCTTGGTGAGACATCCACAATGAACATCCATGCAAAGGCCTGTGGGTAGTCTAGGTATTGGTGATATGAAGAAGGGGGAAGTATGTTCCCACAGGAAATTATGTTGTCACTAGGCAGGATAATGGGAAAGCACCGGCTCAACCTGAAGCACATGTCAGTCCATCAAACTGCATTTATTAAGCACCTACTGTGTGCCAGGCACTGTGCTAAGTGCTAGGGCTACAAAGAAAGGCAAAAACCAGCCCCTGCTTTCAAGGAACTTACAGACAATGGGAAACACAATATGCAAACAACTATGCACAAACGAGATATAGACTGGATAAGTTGAGAGTAGTCTCAGAAGAAGGGAAGTCCAAGAGGTAGAGATAAGGAGGGAGAGCATTCCAAGCATGGAGGGAAGCCAGAGAAAATGGCCAGAATCTGAAGATGGAGTGTCTTGTGAGGACCAGCTAGGACCCAGGGTCGCAGAGTACATGGAGGAGAGTAAGCGCCACAAAGACCAGAAAGGGGAGGCAGCTTATGAAAGGCTTTGCATTCTAAACAGAAGATTTTATTTGATCTTGGAGGTAATAGGGAGCCACTGAAGTTTATTGTGGTCAGATCTGTATTTTAGGAAAGTCGTTTTGACAGCTGAGTGGAGGATAGAATAGAGTGGAAAAAGTTTGAGGCAAGGAGACTAGCCAGCAGGCTATTGCAACAGTCCAGGTATGGGGTGACGAGAGCCTGTACCACGGAGCCATAGGAGACAAGAGGGTATATTCGAGAGACCCTGCCCTCCAGGAGCTTATATACACCCTATCGGGGAGACAATACATACACATATTAGAAGGAACTACAGCATCTAGACAAAGTAAATAGAAGGTAATTTCAGGAGGAGGAGGAAGGCACTGGCAGTTGGGACTGGGGTCAGGAGAGGCCCCATATAGGTGGTAGCACTTGATTTGAGCTTTGGGGTGGGATGTCCTCAGTGGACAATTTCTCCTCTCCTCACAAACTAATCCATCTGCTCCTTTGGCCAGGACACCCACATTCTGAAAGCATTCTCTAACTGGTTATCATAGTCCCTGGAGGTGGTTCAAGTTGATAGTCCTGTCTTATTTTGTTACGCTTCCAGAAAGATTGAACATCACTGCAAAGGCCTGTGGGTAGATTGCCAATAGGAAGAAGCTATAGGGAAAGAGGTTCCCATAGGAAAGAATGCTGTCACTAGGCGGGACAATGAGAGGGCACCTGCTCAGCCTGCAGTACTTGTTCCTAGCATGCCTCAATCACAATTTGGTTACTGTGTCCTTCTAGCCATACCTCTTCATCAACCTTCTAACTCTGCTTCCTTCTCTCTGCATTATACTACTCCCACTAGTCTTTCAGCTCTCACCCCACCCCTGATTTATTCTTCATCTCTTCAACCTAGTTGTGAGGCTATAAATTGGTCAGCCATACTCCATTTCGTGGAAGAACATGACTGTGAGATCCGTTTCCATGTCATTGGTCTTCCCCTGTGGATACAAGTAATTAAAATGATTTGGCCAAACCAGGAAAATGTAGAGTACTGAATTAATTATTTGACATTTGGAAGGGACTTTGGCAATTTTCTAGTCCAACCCGGAGGCCGAAATGAATCTTCACTATAATAGACATGACAAATGGTCACGCAGGCTTTGCTTGAAGCTCTCCAATGAGGGAACATTCACTAGTAAGTGAGGCAGTCCATGCTATTTTGGAGATTATAACTGTTAGAGAGCTTTTCTTGACATCAAATTAAAATTTGATTTTTTTTTTTTTGCAGCTACCACCCATTACTTCCATTTCTGCCTTTCAAGGCCAAACAGAACATCAGTCAGACCTGTTTGATTGGAAAGGAAAACATGAAATAGGACTAGAAAATTAAGTGGAAACCAGATTGAGAAAATTGAAATTCCAGGCTGAAGAGTTTGCATGTTGTTCCAGAAACAGTAGGGAGCCACTGAAGACTCTTGATTAGGGTAGTGATAGGGTCAGATCTGTCACGGTCAGATTTTGGAAATATAAAGTTGGCAGCTTCACAGAGGATAGATTAGAAAGGGGAGAAAAGTCCAGGGGGATGAAGACTGAGAAAAGATCATTTTATTTGGCGATTAAGAGGTGACTCTGGAGGAAGCGATTTCAGTAGAGTAGTGGGATCAAAAGCCACTTTGCAAGGGGTTGAAGAATGAGTGGACAGTATGGAAATGGGTGTGAGGCAGTGAGTGTCGATGCAATTTAACAGGGAAGGAGTGGAGAGATATAGGTCAGCAACTTAATCTGAAATATTGCTGTGCCATAAAAAATGATGAAATGGACTATTTCAGAGGAAACTGGGATGACACTTGGGAACTGGCACAGGGCAAAGTGAACAGAACTAGAGCAGTTTATACAATGATCACATTATGGAGAAAAACAACTTTGAAAGACTTTAGAACTCTGAACAACCACGGTGATAAACCATGAGTCCAGAAACATTAACATGAAATATGCTGCTCGTCTTCAAATAGAGAGGTGATGAACTCTATGTCACTAGCTCATACCGGGGTAAAAGATTATGTCTAGCCACATACACACATAGCCATACGTAGACACAGCACAGGGCATGCTCAACATAGGGAGGAGCTATCCATGAGTGACACGGGTTCTCTTGGGAGGTGGTGGGTTCTCCCTTGCCAGAGCTCTGTATAAAAGGGCTTGATAGTCCCTTGTCAGGCATGTGATAGAAAAGATTGTTCTGAACAGCCTCCAAGGTCCCTTGCAACCGTGGGGTTCTATAATTCTGCTCTATGATAGACTCCAGCTATCTCTCCCCTGTCCCACTCTGTCCTTAAAAGGTAGCCAGAGAGTTCTCCCTTTCAATGGGCTTGCAGGAAAACATGTAGTTGCCTTCAGGGGTTGGGTTTTGGACTCTATAGATATTTGTTCTTCCATGCCTAATAGAGAAATTCATTCCTGGTGTTTTGGGGGGGTTTTTTTTGGAGGGGGGAAGTCAGGACAATTAGGCTTAAGTGAGTTGCCCAAGGTCACAGAGCTAGTAAGTATGTCAAGTGTCTAAGTCCAGATTTGAACTCAGGTCTTCCTGACTCCAGGGCCTGTGCTCTATTCACTGCTCCACCTAGTTGGCCCAAGCAACTCTTAACAATTAGAGCTGTCCTAAAGTGTGAGGACCCTGCCTTGGAGGTCTTCCAGTAGAGACAGGGTGCCAACATTTGTTGGGCATGTTATGGTACAGATCCTTTCGTGTATGGATTGGATCAGATGACTGCTGACATCCCTTTCAGCTCTCAAATTCTGTGATTCTGTCCAACCGCATGTTCAGAAGCCAAGAAGTTAGCTTTCATATTTCTGGGAGAGTTTGAGACAAGTTGGATCAGAGGTGGGAGAGGAGAAAGGGAACAGAAGGGAAAGGGGAGGGTTTTGCAACATCTGATTTTTTTTTTATATGTGTTGCTCAATTTTTTCTCTTTTCCTGTTTTTTCTTTTTTAATTTTTTTAAACTTTTTGGTATGAAGGATGGATATCTGGGAGGGGGAGGGTACAGGAGGAATTCTAGGTGATATAAAAACAAAAGATATAAATAAAAATCTATACAATGTATCCCAAAAGTCTTAAGCACAATTTTAAGCTTTATTTGCTTAATTACCTTAATTAACTTGAGTGTAGTTTTAAACTTTATTAACTTAACTTTATTAACTTCTAAGCTTAATTAACTTAAGCTGGTAAAGTTTTAAACTGCACTGAGACTTTTAGGACACACTATATTTTAAAAAGACAGTATATGCCCTATTTCACACCCATAGGATCCCACCTCTGCAAAGAAGAGAGATGCATTTTCCATCTCTCCTTCAAGGACAAGCTTGATTATTATAATCACGTGGCATTGGGTTTCTTGCTGTTGTTATTCTCTATATTTACTTTGTTGTAGTCATTATATAGATTAATTTCCCTGGTTCTGTTTACTTCACTTTGCATTGGTTGATGCAAGTCTTCCCATGGTTCTCTGAGTTCTTGATATTCATAGTTTCCTGTAGCCTCAGGGTCCTCATCTGTCAAGTGAAGGGATTGGACTCTATCACCACTTAGGTCCCTCTTGCCTGTAAATCTCTGATTCTAACCTTTGGTTCGTGGCAAGCCCCTTGATGGCTGAGCTTAGAATGGAAGAAAGGCAGTCAGATGACCTAGGCTTCAGATTCTGATCCCTGTACTTACTATCTGTGTAGCACTGGGCAAGTATACTTCTCCCTCACCCCCAGTTTCCTGAATGATGGAGTTGAACTTCCTCGGGGGTTCTTACCTTTTTGGGCATCCTAGGATTCTTTGGCAGTCTGCTGTGGCCTAGCAATTCTTCTCAGAATAATGTTCATAAATGCATAAAATAAAATACAGAGGATTACAAAGGAAAGTAATTCTATCTAAATAAATAGATTAATTAATATAATTAATTAATAATAATTAAATAAAAATATAATAATAATTAAATTAAAAAGTTCACGGACCTGAATTAAGAATCCATGGCCTAATGACAACACATATTTGTAATGGGTTTTGTTTCTTTTGCTTTCTCAATGGTGAGGGAGGGGAGGGGGAGAATTAGGAACTAAAAAATTAAATTAAATTAAAAAAAACAAACCCTTAGCCTAGATGGTCTCTGAGGCCCTTCCCAGCTCTAAATTTTAGGATCTATTTGTATGCAAATGGATCCTAAGATTTAGAGCTAGAGAATGGATCCACACAAATGGATCACATTAGAACAAACGAGTTAATGGATCTGTACAAATGCAGTTTAAGATATAGAACTATACTATGGTAGACATTGAGGGGAGGAGACAAAGGTTCCTATGAGGCATAACCCTGACCTCATGGAATAAGCCAGGAGAGAGAAAAAGAGAGAGAAAGACAGAGAGACAGAGAGACAGAAAGAGACAGACAGAGAGACAGAGAGAGACAGAAAGACAGAGAGAGAGACAGAGAAAGAGGATTCATGGATGACTATTATTAAGAAATAATCAGCACAATCATAACCAGCACCCACAAGAGTTGGGAAGCCTCGGATGGTGATGGGTTTCTCCTTCTGCAGATCCCTACGTGAAGATTCACTTGATGCAGAATGGTAAGAGGCTGAAGAAGAAGAAGACCACAGTGAAGAAGAAGACCTTGAACCCCTACTTCAATGAGTCCTTCAGCTTTGAGATACCCTTCGAGCAGATCCAGGTGATCTTGGACCCACCTGGGCTCTGGGCCTGTGGTGCAGGTTGGGGGCAGTCACAAAAGGAGGAGATTTGGGATAGTTTGAGGGAAAGTACTTTATAGACACTGACCAAATTCCCTAATGCTCTCCTCATGGAAGCAGGTATAGAGAGTGGGATGCATTTCAGGTTATTCTGAAGTGACATAGAAGATGATAAGGAGAAAAAGTTCCATTAGATAATTAATCTCCAAATCACTTCCTTGGGCCTTTAGAGCACTAATTTACGTGTGTGGAGGGATGGGTTTGATGAAACACAGTAGATCCAAGAGGAGAACCTAAGGGCAAACTGGTTGACCTGAGTTTGAGTCTGGCCTCAGATACTAGCTGTGTGACCCTGGACAAGTCAACTAAGCCTCAGTTTCCTCATCTGTCAAATGCGAAGCACTTTGTAAACCTTAAAATGCATACACTTATTTTGAAAATTTATTTTAAAATTATTTTAATATTTAAAATATTATTTTAAAATTAATATCTTGCCCCAACCTGCTCCTGCCCTGCCTAACCTCACAACAACAACTCCTGCCTCTCATTCCCTGCTAGGGATAGATATAGATGGCAACATTCTTAAAACTATCCTAGAAAACCCTCGTGGCCTGCCCATCTGTCCTCTCTTCATCCCTCTCTCCTTTCTCCTCTCATTTCTTTGTTCTTCTTTTCTTCCTCCCTCCCTTCTTCCTTCTTTTCTTGCTGTCTGTCTCCTCCCTCCTTTCTTCCTCCTATGCTATTTCACTTCCAGTTCTCTCTTTTTCCTCTCTCTCCTTTTTTTTTCTCTCTCTCTTTCTGACTGTCTCTCTGTCTCTGTCTGCCTGCCTCTCTTCCCCTCTCTTCCTTCCCTTTCTATTTACTGCCTGGCTAGCTTACATGTAGTGATGTGAGAAGAGTCCAAAGACTTGGGTCTGAATCCGAGCTCTGACCACGGACAATCACTTAATCCCTCTGAGCCTCAGTTTCCTCGTCTGTAACAATAGTGGCCCTACCTAACTCACAGGACTATAGTGAGGGAAGTGCTTTGTAAACCTTTCAGGGCTATGTACGTGTGAGTGATTGTAATCACACCTTCTCTAGGTGTGGGGGGCTGGGATGGAGAAGGAGGGGAGGAGATAATTAAATGTTAGGCTTTTAAAATTTCTTGCTGGGCTGCAGGTTGCAGTTATAAGTGAAAAATGAAAGTAAATAAGATCAGTGTTATATCAACTAAGCCCTTTACTTAAGCAGAGCAGGTACTACTGCCACCTAGAACTTAGAAGCAGGCTATGACCGAGTAAACTCTAGCGTCTTGGGACCCTCTATAAGCTGACCTCACTTTGCCGGCAGGCAGATGGCCATGATGGCAGATGAGCTTGGCCACCTATGAACATCGTAGAGATCTGAAGCCATCCTTTCTTCTCTTCGGAAGAACTGTCTTATTTTTGGCAACGAGTGAGCCAAGGAAAGCCATTCGGGTCAGAAATACATAGCGAGTACCAGACTGGGAGTCGAGACATCAGGAATTTGCCCCAGCTCTGTCACTGACCTCAGAAGCGGCTTACAGCTAGTTCCTCTGCCTTTTCTAGCTCTTGTCTCTCACTCAGGAAAAAATAACTCACATCCTCCTCATGCTCCCTGCCCCTCAGAGCTCCAATGAAAGGTCAAAATAAGAATCAGAAGAGGCTCGTATTTGTGTGTAGGAGTTACAGTGCTATCTAATGAGAATAATAAAAAAGGAGACGGTGACATGCTCCTTTTTGCCTCCAGAAAAGTCAGAACAATCAATGAACGAATGTTTATTAAGCTCCTATTATATGCCAGGCAATATGATAGGCACCAGGGACACAAAACAACAATCACCACAACAACAAAAACCACCAACAACAAAACTAACAACTGGGAGGATCAGGAAAGACGCCATGGTGGCTCAAGGTGGTCCTTGAGCTTGGCTTTGAAGGAAACTAGGGATATGAGGAGTCAGAGGAGAAGAAGGAGGGCATTCTGAACACTCCAGGAATAAGAGGGAACTATGTCATTTCTGGGCCTAGATTAGCTGTAGAGAAGGCCTTCTTCACTGTTAGGATAGCTAGAGATGGGCGAAATGAAGAGACCTTCTCTCTGCTCTGCCCTCCCACCCTCAATATGCCTGGGGTTGTGTTGGATACAACTCTGCCCAGAGGCAAGGGGATGGATGCAGAAAGGAAGGAAAGAAGATAGGTAGGAAGAAAGAAGGGAAAGAAAGAGAGAAGGAAGGAGGGAGAGAAGAAGGGAAAGAAGGAAGGAGGGAGTGAAGGGAGGATAGAAAGGAGAGAAGGAGGAAGGGAAAGAGGGAAGGAAGGAGGGAGAGAAGGGAGGAGGATAGAAAGGAGGGAGGGGAGGAGGGAAAGAGGGAGGAAAGGGAAGGAAAGGAAAGGAAAGAAAGAAATGTCTATTATGTGCCAGGCACTATGTTAAGTGCTTTACAAATATTAACTCATTTGATCCATGTAACAACCCTAGGAGATAGGTGTTTTTATTATCCCTATTTTGTGACTGAGAAAACTGGAGCAGACAGAGGTTGAGAGACTTGCCCAGTCATAAAGCTAGGAAGTATCTGAGGCCAGACTGGAACTCAGCTCTTCTGGACTCCAGGCCTAGATCTCTATCCACTAAGTCGCCTAGCTCCCTCATACAGGGAACTCTGGTAGAACCTTTTAGCCCACAATTTGGAGTAGAGATGGACAGTCAGGATGACCAATAGGGACTCCTTTCTGGCTCTCAAACTCATCTCCTTCTTGTTTCTCTCACAGAAAGTCCAGGTCGTGGTCACAGTGCTGGACTATGACAAACTGGGTAAGAACGAAGCCATCGGCAAGATCTTCGTAGGCTGCAACGCCACAGGCACGGAGCTCCGGCACTGGTCTGACATGTTGGCCAATCCCCGGAGGCCCATTGCCCAGTGGCATTCTCTCAAACCCGAGGAGGAGGTGGATGCCCTCCTGGGCAAGAACAAATAGGTGGCCTCTGAGCCTGGGTTCACCTTATGAACACTGACGAGACCCAGAGCTCTCAATACCTCAGTTAGGCAACTTTAGAGTATTCTTTTGGTTTGTTACCATCTCCTTTCTTTCCCTCTTTTCTTTCTCTCCTTTTTTTAAAGACAAATTTCCCTCTGTTGGCTGTGCAAGGAGAGTCCCCTAACAGGTGAAAGAGAGGGCTGGCTTTTTTCATTCTTCCCTATAGCTGCCCTGTGCTGCATGCCCTCTCTGTTTCTCCCCTCCCTTTTCAAGGCCTCGCTCCAATTCCACCTTTGGGGCCTCTTGTGGTGGACCCACAAAGGTTGGCACTTCCTGTTTCATGAATGTCTGGGACCAACAAAATGGTGGCACTTCCTGTTTCTTAAATGTTCTGGACCAACAAAATGGTAACACATCCAGTTTCCTGAATGTTGACTTATGGAGAGGGCCCTGGGAAGGCAACATAGCAGTTGAATCTTGTGATGGCCCAGCTACATCTCTATTTGCACGAGGAGCTCAACTTCGGAGTAATGAGTGAATCAAGTGAATGACCTGGAGCTTCTCCATTTATTTCTGGAACAAGAAAGGACATTGAGAAGGTGTGGAGAGAGAAGATTCTTCAGGAACACTGAAACTCAGAAAGGAAAGGGCCCAGGATCCCAGAGTCCTGTAGTTTACCTGTAGCCTGAATATCAGAAATCCAGATATTCAATGTGGGTAGTTACTCGGAAAATGGCAGATTGTGAAGATTGAATTTGGCCAGAGCCTGGACCAAACCCCCTTTCCCTCCCTCCTTCCCCATGCCACCATGGACCTTTGCCAGCTATTCTCTCTTCCAAAAAGCAGCCTCCTGCAGTAGTCATGCAAGTAACCTGCTCTATGAAACTTGCCTTGACTTGCTGAGGGACCACCAGTCTGGGGAACTCACTCCCACTTTGTCAGCAGCAACAAATCATCAAGAGACAGAGGCTCTGTTTCCCAGAAAGATGACAAAAAAAAGACAAAGCCCATAATTCTCCATTCCTTAGAGGAGAAGGCAGATATTGGTTTCCTTCTAGAAAAGGCATACAGTTTGATTTGCATCTATTTCCCATCATGCTTTGCCTTTTAAAAATGACACAACTTTGGTGTGGAGATATGTAATTGGTGCAGAGCCAGAGAATTTTAGCAGAAAAAAAATGGTTAAAATGATCTTAGGTCCCTGAGGTCCAGATGAGAATTGGCGGTAGGTGAGAAAGATAGTTGGTGGACACTTTTGGTCTGAGTAGCAGAGTTACTACCTGGTGAGAGATAAAAGCCAGCATTGGGATTTTTTTTTCTCTCTAGTTCCTTAGGTTATTTTCCCCATCCCTCCTTTCTGTGTTCAGGGAAGGGAGAGGTTAGGTCCATTTGGAGGGACTGCAGAGAGACTTGCAAGGGAGTCCCCTGACTTAGCATTTTATAGGGATGCTCCTCTCTGGATTCCCAGAAGCATAGCTTTTATTCCAAATGGGCCACTGGAAGCCTGCTGGGGGAACTGCCCTATTGCCTCTCCCTGGGCCTGCTCCCATTAATCCCTTACTCACAGCATTGATAAAAGCCATATATTTGTTAGCCAAGGTTGCACTGAGTCCCCTTCCAGGCCCTCCAACCCCTTCTTCACACTGGGCAAGAGTGAGGCAAGTTTTGACAACCCTGTGGGATCAGTATCACCTTTCTCCCACCCACCAAAGGAAACGCAGGGACCTTAGGTCCCTGTTGCCTCATCTCCCTCCAAAACCCAAGCCTTTTGTTTCTTTAAGTAGGAGAAAGCCACTGATGGCCCAGGAAGCATGCCTTCTGAGTAGCACAAAATGGCAGAACTTTCTGTCTCACCCAGTCATGGCCACAACTGTTTTCCCCAGCCTACAAAGCCAGGTGGGGAGACCTGGGAGGAATCCAGAGAAAGGGATAGGGTGGGGTGAGAAGAGGACACGTCACATCTCTGGGTTTCACTGAAGATGGACATAAGTTTACTTTTTGTTAAGCAGGTGAGGTGGGATACTTCCTGGGAAGTAGGAGTCAAGCCTACCTGCCTTGAAGAGGGGATCAGGCTTTCTGCTAGTGTTCCCTGGTGGCTAGGAGGCTATTTTTATACTAGAGCCTATTTTTTTTAATGAGGGAAGAGTTGGACTGTAATAAGGATAATGGGTTTTAGTCTTTGCTGACCAGAGCTGTGATCATGGGGGCAGTGGAGGGAGAATTAGGGCTCTTTAGAGTAGGACATGTTGGTTTGATGGGAAGGACATGGGACTCTTCCCTCCTGCAGAGACATTTGACATTTTTAGTGACTTCTAAGCATCTCTTTCCTTCCCTCCCACTACTCTCATCTCCCCCAAACCTAAGCCCATTGATCAGCTCCTCCTTTAGTTTTCATTTTTTATTCTTTCCTTTTCTTGTCTCCCCCTCCTATCTGGACTTCGAGGAATCTAGTCTCTTTAGAGTACTTTCCATTCCTCTTCTCCCCTTCTTCGCCCAACAATTCCAATAGTTTTGCAGCATAGGAAGCCTAGAGAAAAGAGGCATGTTGGCCTCTCTGGGAATCCATCTGTCTAGAGGCCAGGCAACTAGACTAGGGACCTTGGGTCCCTCCCCTCCTCTTAGCTGACCTCAGTGGTTGAATGAGAATAGTGAATTTGACTCTTGACACCAAGCCAGATCTGATCATGTGAGATGGAAGGAATGGGCAGTCAGGTGTCAAATGGTTCCTGAAGAGCCAGGGAGGATCCTGAAGTGGGGGGAGGGACTGCAATTCTCTCGGGCTGGACAAGCTAACCAAGCAGATTGGCATCTGTTGCTAGTCTTGGGGTTTTTTTTTTGTTTTTTTTTGTTTTTTTTTGGCAGGGGGAGGCAGTTAGAAATGGGTGCAAGAGCTTGTGGAATTCCCAGTAGTGAGGATTACTGTTCTCTCAGGCTATCGGGCACTATTCAAAACACTCATTTCCATTTAGATCTGATTCTGGGGATCCTGGGACTTGGGGTATTGTAGGCGATTGGTGTTGGGTTCATAGCTAGAGGAAGGCTCTAGGGGGCTAATGGGACCTCTAAGTGTTCTTAGGCAGCCCAGGTTTGAGAGACAGCTGAAGCTCCCACTCCTTCCTCCTATTCATAGGACTTCAGTAAACCTGACCCATCCCCCTTATTTCATTATTCTCTCCATGATTCCATGGGGAACACCTAACTCCCTATCCTAACCTACAGAACCATTTTCTAATGGGAAAAGTAATGATACTAATTACTTACCCTGTCTAGCGCTTCAGAAGGCTAGGGGAATGAAACCACAAATCTAGTCAGACCCAGCCCAGGGCAACCGTGGGCAGGGGATGATATTCTGCACCCTCTCCTCCTCCCTCAGTCAATAGGGAAAGATGGAAAGAACTCTAGACTCCAGACTAGCCTTTCCAAAGGAGGTTGGGGTGGGGGTGGGAAGAGATGGTTGATTTGAATGAGTTCTTCGGAAGGTGCATTTAGTGCAGAAACTCTGAAGGAAGAGAGTTGGATTACATAGTTGCCTTAAGGTTTCCTGAAAGAGTTCTTTTGCTTCTGTTGAGTGGGAAATAGATTTCTTAACACTGTGTTCTTAGGGTTGTGGGAGTAGGGTTTGGAGTTAGACATCTGGGGGAAGGAAGAGATTTCCACAACTCATTCAAATCCCTAAGACAGTTCATGGTTTGTAAATAGCCCAGGCCCAACCCATTCCCATTTACCAAAGGTTCCCCATATTTGAACCCAGGAACAACCCTCTGTAATTCAATTTCCCTCAGTCCCTGGCTGGACTGTTGTACCATCTGCTAGGTTTTGTAGGTCCTGCCCTTGGAGCACTGGGCAGGCTGGGAGAGAAGGTGAAGGCACTTTGTCCCAAGTGAGATACTGTAGAGGAGTCCTGAGAGTCTGGCTCTGTTGGGAGGGGGTGACTAGGTGCCCCATTGTTACCTTTC
This sequence comes from Trichosurus vulpecula, assembly GCF_011100635.1. Taxonomy (NCBI): domain Eukaryota; kingdom Metazoa; phylum Chordata; class Mammalia; order Diprotodontia; family Phalangeridae; genus Trichosurus; species Trichosurus vulpecula. Next base: position 103,251,480 of record NC_050576.1, on the reverse strand, counting down.
TCTCTCCACATTCTCCACCACCCTCTCCCCTGGAGGGCCAGAGACTGAACACTAAGGATTTCACTTAAAGTGGTTTTCAAACTGCAATATTGAGAAGGGGACACTGTGACTTGAAGACACACAAATATAATTCATTTTTTAAGCGACAAAAAAAATTGAACCAACTGAAGCCATTCAAGCCTCATCTGATGCCCTTTCTGTTTGTGTTTAGTAATATATATATAAAAGAAGATTATATATATAATATATATGAAAAAGACATTTAATTAAGGTGCATGTTAATAAGCCTTCTGTAAATAGCCGCATGACAATGCTGAGATTCTCTCCCCACTGATCCACAGCCATTTTACAGAACCCATCAATGCTACGACTTCATTTTTTTATGTGGTATGAATGAGTTCTGTCTTCCCATCCCTAAAAGAGAAAACCTTCTGTCTGATGGTTATCATGTGACTGAGTCCTCCTCTAAGTGGGGAGTTGGCCTTTTGCGCATGCAGTCCATCCAAGAAGTAAGAAAATCAGAACCAATCTTCCTCCGTGCCCCTTACCCTGTCCCCTCCCTCCCGTCTGTCTTTGTTGGGTTTTGTAGAACCAAATGTATCTTTGTTGCACTGTACCCTGATCTGATATTTAGTGTAAACGTGGCTTTTGTGTTCCATGTATGATGTATCTGTCCCTCCCGATGTCTGAACTAACTGATAAGCCATAATAGGGCCGGTCTGTCAGACACCTGCCCTCTAGTTCCCAATGTCCTTTCCAGTGAGTTTCCTGAAGCTGCTTGTGAAGGGCTCACCTTCTGCCCCCATCCCCTCTCCTACTCCTTACTTTCTCAGATGAAGTCTTCATAGCTTTCCTCTGGGTCCTCAGAGAACAATCTCTGGATAGCTCCAGCATAAGCTGGTTCCTTTTGCTGTGGTTTCAAGGTTTTTGGTTCTATCCCTTCCTTGACTCTGGATCTCCATCCCTTTTGGGAACAAGATCAGTTCTTCAGGAGTAGCAAGCCAGTGTTATTGCCCTATGCACCTCGGTTTCCTTATGTGTATATGAAAATCCCTTCTTTGTTGACCTTAGAGGGTTAGCATGAAGATTGGATGGAGTAATGGATCAGAAAACACTTGGTAAAACATTGCAAAAACCACTGCTCAAAAGGCAGGAATTATTGGGATTCTTTTGCCCCATCTTGTCCTGCTAGTCAGGGCAGGCCCAGTTCAGAGTGGCTTGGGGCAGGGGGGTAGATTACTTTGTGAGGCTTAGAAAGAAGGGAGGGTACCGAGTGCAAGTGATTTCAACCTATCCTTTGGTTAAGGACCCGCACAGAAACTCCTATCCTAGAGAAGGTGTGGGTGCTGATACTCCATTATATTAGGAGAGGGAGAGATGGAGGAAGGCCCTGGATGTTCTGGTTGGAAAGCTCATGCTATGATGGATGGCTTAGGTGGGAACATGGGCTACCTAGCTCAGGCTTCAGCAACTTCATACTCCAGGGGCCACTATTAGAACCAAGCAGTGACCACGAGGATCCCTAGCAGAGGCATGACAAATTATTGGCAACAGGAGTGGTTGAGATCCATCTAGAGGCCTGGATGCCCCAGGTTAGCAGGCCTTCTTTGCTACCATATGCTCTCACCCGGCCCACCTCTGGGAGGAGCTGAGAAGAGCAAGGGCTAACAGCAGAACTAAGTAGGTCCCATCCCTTTAAAACCTGAACAACCGCATTGAAGAAGAGCTGCCAGGATCTGACCCAAATGTGGGCTATGGCAGAAGCTGGAGAGATCATTCTTGAGCAGGCTGGAGACAGCAGCACCTCCCTCCAAACTCCTGGGGGAGAGGTCATGGGTGGACAAAGAGAGATGGAAACAGCAGAGAGATGAGAGGAAAGAAGAAAAACCTGTCTCTCTCTAGCCCAGCTTGGGTGGGTGGGGAGAACTTTCCCACTTTTCAAATCCAGAGTTGATTGGAAATGGAAATAGTAGGGTTGTAGAGAAGGCTGGGGTGAAAGGAGAGGTGAATGATCTGGAGAATAGTGAACATCTCCATCCAATCCGCCTTGAGGGTTAGGGCTCTGGAGTCCCTAGAAACCGTTCCTTAGAGAAACTGAACCACTATCCCCAAACCCCAGTCCAGGAAACTGGCTTGCTTCTTCCTGAATATCCTGGGACCTACAGAACCAGAGCTGGGGTGGACCCAAGGATACCTCATTGCCCACCCCTACCCCAGCTGGTCACTGGATGTCATCCTCATCAGATATCCCCCCAACCTTGCCTCACATGAACGATAAATGCACAGATGTTGCCCCTTAACCTATCATGTCCCAGTCCCCTCTCTTTCCCCAAGCTTGGCAATGTCCCCCTTTCCTAGTGTGGACTCTTGTTTTTGTCTGATTTCTTGTCAAATTGTTATTTTGTAAAGAGCTGCGTCTCCTTATTAAAGAAATGAGCTGAAAGAATGCTGGGGGAGGGGGGAGCCTCTAGTCTGTGTTTGCTGGGGAGGGAGGGGGGAAGGGATGGCGGATGTGGAGGGATGGGGTCCTGAGGCCCCAGGGTGACCATTCTCCTGCTTGGCACCTTGAGGAATGGGACCGCAGAGAAGAGCCACACAAGGGCCATTCTCCATTGATGAAAGAAGAGGAATGGATTCACATGTTGGAATGTGTATGCCAGGGATGTCAGGACAGCCAATGAAGCATTCTAGCATTTTCTCGGAGGCCCAAACTTTTTCTTGAGGGCCTAGTGGTGGAGGGAAAGTAGCCCCTTGGAGGGCCAGGGTTGAATGAGGACACCTACAGCAGTGCCTTTCAGCAGGCCAATGCCGATGGGTGAGGCCAGTCTTCCAAGGGAAGCTGTACCTGGCTCCGGGTCAGGGCTTTGGAAATGGAGTTGCAGATATTTTTCTGAATCTTCAGTTACGAAATAATTTCCGATTATCCTGTAGCAAAGTGTGAGGGGTGCCTTGTGCAAGAGCTGGGGCTCAGGTGCAGTACCTCAAAAGTGGTTCCAAGAAATGGTTAAGCCCGGGCTCAGCTCCCTGTTCGTCCTGCCTTCTCATTTTTAGGAGGTCGTTGAAGCAGCTGCTGCTGCTGCCATTTAGAGAATTTACACTGAGCGTCTTCCATGCCCCTGGTCCTGGAATGGGGCTGTGAGATTCCAATTATCTTGAAATGGCAGAATTGCTCTCCAGCTGAGAAAGATTGGGCGGGGGGGGGGGGGGGGGGGGGCGGGGAGGAGGGAAGGGTATTGCATAGAGATTGCAATGAGGCTGCCTCAGCTGCTTAGAGCACCTCTTGTTCCAAACCAGCTTACAGATTCCATCTTCACCTCATCCCCAACCTCTGCCCCCACACAATGGAGTGAGAGTTTCTGTCTGGGTACAATAAAGATACAGCATTGTCGGGGTGGGGGGGAGGTAGTTGGGGAGTGGATCACAGCTCTAAGGGCTTCCTAGGAGTTCAGATACTTTGATACCAACTCATTGACTGATGAGGGAAGAGGGATTACAGGAAAAAACTAATCATCACAATACAGGATATGGAATGATATAAAAGGATAGTATACCTTGGGGTAGCTAGGTGGCACCATAGTGCACAGAGCGCTGGGCCTGGAGTCAGGAAGACTCATCTTACTGAGTTCAAATCTGGCTTCAGACACTTGCCAGGTATGTGACTCTGGGCAAGTCACTTCATCCTCTTTGCCTCAGTTTCCTCATCTGTAAAATGAGCTGGAGAAGGAAATGGCAAACCACTTCAGCATCTCTGCTAGGAAAACACCAAATGGGGTCATGAAGAGTCATATATGAATGAAATGGCCAACAACAAACAACACATAGTCCCTGGGGCTGGGGGAAGGAGGTCTGAATGAAACTCTTGTTTCAATGGAGGGAAAGGCAAGGTGGAGTGAGCCTAATGACCAGCACAAGGGATGGACAGGAGAATTTCCTGCCTACAAATGGTTTGAGAAAAATCTATCACCAGGGAGAGGTAGTGAATTCCCCATCACTCCGAGGTTTTAAGAGAAGGCATTTTTCTGCTGAGAGGCAGGTGGGTGAATGTCGAGGCTTGACCTGAGCCTCGGCCACATCCTGGGAAGTACACACATTATGAGAAAATCATTCAGGTTGTTCTTTTACAAAGTGAGAGAGCCCCAAAGATGAAGCAACTCCCTGGACTCCCAGTATCATAGGACCAGAGGTAGAATTAAAACTCTGGGCTCCCGATGTTCACCCAGGGACTTGGGCCACACCCATTATAGCACCCAACGAGTCTGTTTTCCCCTCCGGCCCTCACATCCCTGAACTCCCCGTTTTGTTGCCAAGGATCCCCTTTTCTGACCAGGCCTGAACTTTTCAACTATGATATCATGTATGCGAAGCAGGCTGCTACTTTGGCCCCAAACCCCATGACTGCAGGGGAAAGGAATTTCCCTTCCCCGTCCAAGTACTGTTCGCTCCAAGGCAGTGACCAAGGATTTCCACTTGGTAGAAACCAACAGGTTGAGAAAAGCCAGAGATGGAACTTAACTTCTGCTAAGGCAGGTCAAATCCGGGCCACCTAGAGGGTGCCAGTTGGTAGTCACCACCCCTGAAGTGAAAGGTGGGAGGTTGGGGGTGGGGGTGGGATGTAGCAGTTTGCCTTGAGGCAAACATTCCTCCCACTCCTGTCTGCTCTGAAACCAACACCCCCCCCCCCCTCCCCGGCTCCCACACCCGGTGCAGTGTGGAAAACTTCAGGGAATTCAGATCTCCTAAATTAAGCAATGGACTCACGAAAGAGAACATAAGCTGCTTGAGGTTAGGGGGCTGTTCTCCAGAACATGGCAGTCCTTTACATGTAGCAGGCGATTCATCATCTTGTGGAATTTGTTAAATTGTCAAAGACTAGTATAAACTGGTAAAAGCTTTAGAGTGGATATCGGCTGACCAACAGGCTAGTCAAAGCTTGCTGAGTAACCCTGGAGAAAGTGAGCCACTTAGCCTGCCTCCTTGGGCCTCACGGCATCCACCTATAAAGTAATTTACCTCTTCTGCCTGAAAGGCCTTAAGCTACTCTGGTCTTGGTGACATTTCCCCTTTAGTGTTTCTCTTACGCACAGGTGCCTCTCCTGGCCTTTTAATTGCCTGAGACCTTCTTGAGGTTGGGAAAGTCCTTTAAAATGGATGGGAGAGTGACACTCATTTCTGTCCCAATCTGTCAGGGGTAGCCTAGACATCCTGAATGGAGGCAGGTAAATCAATGAAATGGCACTCAGGAAATTCTTCTCAGGTGCAAGATCCTATAAACCCAAGACCCAGGACAGATACAGATGCAAAGTTAAAACACAGTTTTATTTACTCATTTATAAATACTGTTGTGTTTACAGGCATCATATAGATGTGAATATTATTATCTCAAACTTTCAAACACATAATAATACTATATAGTGACAACCAGTAAAACAAAATCATTCATCTCAGGGTTGAAAGGCCACTCAAATTTGCATAAAAATACATTCGGGTCACAAGAGTCCCACATCCCCCCCTTCCCCTCCCCCCCCCAGTGTATTTACAGTTGACTGAAGTTAGTCCATACAATTCAGCTGAAAAAAAAAATGGTTATATCCAGTGCTTTAACAGCGGTGAAAGTAAGGTTAAGGGATGAAAAGATGCAGAAGACATAGAGTGTTGCCCTCCAAGCAGGAAGGTAGTGCATCTTCTGGCCATTTCCATCAGTCTAATTTAGGCAGGGCAAGAGGAACAAAAGCAGAGATGCTACAAAGCCTATCTCCAGATCATTCAGGGGAGAAGGGGGTTGGGTTCTCCCCAGGTGGCAAAATGGGAAGGGGGAGATGGAAGCCCATTCCAACCATGGTCTGGGGAATCAGGGCACTACTTAGAGCCACCAACAAGTTACCATACACTGGCAAGCTAAGAAAGGAGAGTGATGGGGCCTCAGATGACACTCAGGCCTCATTCAGGGGCTTCTCTACCCATTCCTATTGGTGTCTTGTTAACAAGCAGCTTCAGACCTTTTCCTGTCCTCCATCAGATGCTTAGTTAGAATTTCTATTCCTGGGCTTACTATTTTGTGAAGGGACAAAGAAGCCTTAATAAAAGTGGGGATCTGGCTTGTATCTGCATGGCAGAATGTTTCAGCCTGAGTATGGTCTTTGCCATAGCTCCTTACCCTTCAGAATATCTGCTCTGATATCTGAAGGGAACACACTTTCTTCAGAAGGCAACTAGATTCCCCTAGACAATCGCTCCTGGGATCCCCTCGTTGGAGTAGGTATGCACTGAGTTACTGACAAAAGATGTACCCAGCCCTCAGATTTCCACTCACTAAGCTGGAGGATATCACCTGGATCCAGGCACAGTGTGGCCAAGCGAGAAACAGCTGAGTTATTAAGGACCACACCTGGATGAACTGGAAAGTGATCTTTATTTTCCCATGGCTACCCATAAGCCCTCACTAAAAGAATGACAGGGAAATTAAGGACAGTCCAGGATATATTCAGCACTGATCCCTGCAAAAAAAAGGTCTGAAGTCATAGTTCTGTGGCCTTCCTAGAAGTGACAGGAGGATGTCCTGAACAAAAGCCCTATGGACTTTTTTTAATGGGTCCCTAGCCCATTAGGACATCAGGACCCCTGAAACTGAGGGCATTATGTGGTGTTCCAACTTCCATCTCACTGCATTCTTGGAAAAGCTCCTTCACTAAACAGACATCCACTCCACAATGCCTGGAACAGGAGGAAATGTATGTGGGGAAGAAAGAGAAGGGGACATCTAGCCATTCCTAAAGGACATAAGGGGGTCCTGATGTGACCCTTAGGTGACACTACAAAAGAGGAAAGGGGCATTCAGGGAGGATTTGAGAAGAGATAATCCAAATGACATCATTTCCATGGTCCAAAGTAGGTGAAGGGATTATCAAAAGGGGGGCTCCCAAGATAGGGAGGGCTGGGGATAAGAAGAGATAAACTGTTGGGACCATTGAAGACAATGGTGTCCTATGATTGCATCTCCAATTGAGCGTCCCACATCTTTACACAGCATTGACATCAGCTTAGCAATTCCCAAACCCCTGTATTATTGATAAAAGAATGATCTTAAAATTTCTAATAGATCTCAGACGAAGTCAGAACAATCATTAACGGGAAAGCTATAAAACCAAGCCTCTGCCTTCTCCACCAGATTTTATCTGCAGCTCTTTTTTGAGGATGGAGGAGGGATTGATCCTAAGTGACCTGTAGAATGGCCAGGGGTCATTCTTTGACCACCACTCCCAAAGGATAGGGAACAGCTTCTCTCAGGTGCACAGTTCAGGTTTCCTACTGGAATTTTTCTCTAGTGAACTGCCTTATTTGTTGATAGCTGTGATACTAACAGTTTCTTGGCTGCAGGAAGAAGTTGGTCTGTTTTTCCAAAGTAATCAGAATGCAGGAGATCAATATAGCAGCCGCAATGTTGGGCTGATGCTCCTGAAGTGTCAATACCCATTAAGAAAGTTGATTAAAATCTAGAACAATGATTTCATACTGCAGGCTGAAGCTTTAATTCTATATGGCTAACCTTCCCTTTCAGTGTCAGTCTTGGCCTCTATGCATTGTGAACCTCAATCCCACTGTCTAGGTCTTCCCTCCTTCCTGCTCCGGCACGTGCATACAGACGACTCTCCCTTACCGGGCTTTCAACTTTCAGTCCTACTCATTGCACTTCCATCTCTTACTCTGTGGGGCAATTTGCTGAAGACAGATGGTGCTCAGTAAGACAGGGCCCCGCCTGCCTGTTTGCCAATGCTTATTGACCCAGTGGTCTCCTTTACAAACCTTCTACTCTCATGGGAAATTGCTTTGAACAAAACCTCAGCCACTCCTTCTCACACCAAACAGTCCTGACTCTAGAGAAGCTCTAAGGAACCCAAACTAGGGGCATCTGCAAAGTAAAATTTTTCTCTTTTTGCTGTAGAATTTGGGTCTATTTATGAAAAAGCTGGGGCGTGGAGAATACAACCAGACTGTGGGCCTGGAGTAAGGAACAGTGGAAACCAAGCAAGAGGTCTTGGGAAGGTGGTGGGCCAGGCCTACAAAGAGCTACCCCCCATTTCCCATTAAAACCTCACCACAAATTGCTTTCTGCCCATTTCTCCACAAGCTTCAATTTCCCCCTCTGCAGGCTGTAATGTCCTTATGGAGCCATTTTGAGGAAGAGCGAATGTAACACCATTCGATCACCCTCAGTATTAAAATCACTTTCCAACGAGGCTGACAAGTCAGCCCTGACTCTGAAGACTCCTATTCAGAAGAAAACAATGATGCTCTTATGCTTGAGTTTCCCAAGTAACAAACAGCAGCAGTTCTGCTAAGGATGGAAAAATGCTCTAATCTTCTAAAAATTGTCATAGACTCTCGGTGCATGAGATATCTAGTCAGCCTCCCTCATTTTACAGATAAGAAAACAGGCCCAGAAATACAGCATGTCCAAGGTTACCCAGTTTACGACAAAACCCCAGGGGTAACCCCTTCTATGAGGTTGTGTTCATTTCCTCTCAGTGCTGCTTCATTTTTTGGTACAAAGGGATTACATCTGTGCTAGGTTGTGGCCATTTCTGCAAGACTCGTGCATGGTGTTCACTAGTTGGAGTTGGGGGCCAAGAATTTTATAAAATCTTGGTAATTCCTTAATGCCAACACTAACCTGGCAGAGATTCAAGAGACAAGGGAGAACTCCAGGGTTAAAAATCAGGTCATCTCTCAACTTGCACCTCTTCATACACCAGATTCCTACTTAATCTAGATTGACTGAAGCCAGTGGGGTCAGTCAGTAGGTAAATATATTGGGGGGCGATGCCCTGAGACATGTCAGGATAGTGAGGATGCAGGATTTAGGAATGAAGAATTAGTAAAACCCAAAGAAATATTTTCTCCACATCATTTCTTCCTACAATATACTAGTCAAGGGCCCTCTCATTCTTGTCTTTGTATACCTGGCCCTTGGCACTGGGCCTTGCGCAATGAACTTAGTATCTGCCGAAATTTTCATTTACTTTCTAAGGGAGGGCATAAGGAGCCTTTTGATGCTATTTGTATCGCTTATGCAATCCAATTTGCAGCAAGAAGTGACCGAGACTGAAATGCTGCCACGTCTGAGGGGAGACTTCAACAGGATCCAGAGGCACCCTGCCGCAATTCTGGAAGAGTGGTGGTGGTGACCAAGAGGGTGACCAGGGTCTGAGGCAAGGCAGTGGAGTGCACAGCCTTGTGAGTACCCCTTGCTGACCTTCATTCAGGAGCTTTTTCATTTAAACAAGGAAGTTGGTTTTTTTAAAAATAACTCAGGTACTCTCTGCTTCACAGAAACCCCAGGTTTAATGAAGAGTCTCTCACTCCTTGGATAGCAATATAGCAGAGGTAAGCATATGTGTTTTGGGGCTGCCAGTGAGCTGCATGAAAAGCTGAATATTTGTCAGTGGCTTCAGAAAACTCGGGTAGAAGCTGGAAGGAGGGGTAGGAAGGTCAAAGAGGGAATCAGATATATTCTACAGTCAGAACAGACACAAGTGAGGTTTCTAGAAAAGTCAATTGAGGGGGACTGCCCCAACATAAGAAAATCTAAGCAGCCCTATTTGACCTCACTCTATTGAGATGGCCAGAGATATTTGAAGAATTTGATGGTTTTCTCCTAAGGGAGATAACTACTGGAATTCCCCAAATGACCAAAACATGGCTAGATAATATTCCAGTGTCTTTTATGACATTATAGACTATCTCATTGATTAGAATAAAGCAAATGCTTATAGTACAACTCATCTCACTCATTACCCTTAAGTGAATATTTTTCCAATTCTGAAATGCCACCCAAATATCATAGAATAATAGCTTTCCTTGACCTATGGTTGGAAAAGGAATCAACACATCATTTTGCAAGACTATAAAACTGAGTTTTGGTGAGGAATACAAAGTTTGAAACCCTTGAAATGTAACTTCTGATTGCTAGATGCTTCAGACACCTAGGAAGAGTTTCTCTACTTTGATGAACAGAGGAGACTCAGAGTGGGCAGAGGCAGTATACATGAGAAAACTGATCACTGGACTTGAATGAAAACTCACTGAATTTTATATAGCAAGGATGGTACCCCCAAAGTCACATCTGAGAAAAAGACTGGGGTAGTTCTAGTTGACCAGAAACTCAATATGAGCCAACAGTGTGATGCAGCTGCTAAAACAGCTAATGTTCTCCCATGCTGCATTAATAAAGACAAGAGTGTCCGGATCAAGGGAGGTAAGAGTTCTACCATATGCTCCACTGGTCATACCACACTAGGAGCATTACACTAGGAGATGGTGACCAGGAGAGTGGAGAGCCTGGAGACGATCAGGAGGAACAGCTGAAGGACATTTGGCATAGAGAAGACATTTGGGGAGGGAGAAATCCATGATAATTGTCTTCAAATATTTAAACGACTGTAATAACTGTATGGCTCCAGAGGACATGTTGTATCAGTGAATGAAGCATAGTGTTAGATTTAGGAAGAACTTCCTAAAAATTCAAGCTAGCTAATAATGGAACATGCTTTCTTACAGTGAGCTTCCCGTCACTGGAAGTGTTCAAGTAGAGGATGATCTATCATCTGTTCTGCCTAAAATGCTGTAGAAGCGTCAGTTGGTTGGCTGGATTAAATTACCTCTGGCTCCTTCCAGCTCTAAGACTCTATGATATCATAACTCACTTAAATAGCTTGAAGACACTCCATTTTTCTTTTTGCTTCTCCCTCAAGTTGTTTCCCCACTGATTTTTTAAGATGGAAAAGCCTCTAAGAGCAGGCCACTATGTCGTTCCAACATTTAAGTTTCTTCAGTCCTCATCCCAGCAACACGAACTGCTTTTAGTTTTCTTGGTCATTATGTTCAAGTTATGATTTCCCACTAACACAACTTAAGCCTCTTTCCAACTTGTCTCCACTCTGAGCCTTTCACCTGCCTCCCTCTCCCTGGGCCTCCTTATGTTGGGCTATTTTCCCACCAGAGACATGCAGTAAGGCTGAGAGGAAAACAAAACACAACATCCTCCCTGGGATTGGGGGGGGGAGTGGGGTTTTCACAGCCTAGATAGCATCTAGAATAATGGGTGAGGTGCTTGTGTGCACCCTGATGGTACATGACACCACCCTCAGAGAGGGAGCAGGTGCTGCTGGCTGATAGGGTAATTCTTTTCCCCTGACAGCTTCAGAAAATACCACTGTAAGTAGCTAAGGTCAATGGAGCTCAGATGCTACAACATGGATTTTAGATGGGTGGCCAAGCGGGAAGGGAAAAGGAGAGGAAGAAAACACTAAGTGAAGCAAGGCCACCTGGGCCCTGGGGAGAAAACTGTACAAGGGGGAGTGGAGGTTGAGGCTCTTCTGCAACCTTACCAAACAGATGAAATAGAAGTCATGTAGTCGCCATGAAAAGATGTTTCCTGGGAGAATGAGAACAGTCTCACTGTGAAGCAACTGTCACCCAAGTCTAATAAAAACATGCCCCCGGCAGTTGTCTGGTGATTAAATCAGTCCAGCTGTTTTCCTTGGGCACATGGCACTCCCAATGGGATCCCTGGGCCAGCAGGTGGCAGCCTTCACACTGATCCACCCTCCTCCCCCCAACACACAGGGCCAATGGACCAGGCTATTGCTGCGATGGTGCTGGTTGAGAAGGATAAGCCTTTCAGGTCTGGACTGAGTCTAATGTGAGCAACAGCGAGCGCCAGAGGCGCTCCACCCTGCCCCAGATGGCCATCTCTCATTACCACCATGATGTCTCCATGAAAACTCTCCTAAAACATGGGGGTAGATGAGATCTGGGGTGTGCAGGAAAAATAAATGTTTGGGGTGGTGGGACAGGGAGGGGTTCTTCAGTCACAAACACTGACTCCTTTTGGTTGGAAGGTGGAGGCAGAGGGGAATGGGGGCTGGGGGACGGCAAGTGCTTTCCCTTCCAAAGAATGAGTCTATTTGGACAGCTTGCTGATAACTCTGATGAGGGCACCATTTTCATCTTTCAGCCTCTGGTTGTCGGACTTGAGTTCTGTCAAAACCTGCAAAGACAACAAAGGTGTTGGAGCTTCTAAGCATTCAGTATTATTCCCTCCTCTATTTTCATCCCCGAGTAGCCCGAGGCCGGTATCCTGAGCTCTATATATCTCACCTCCTCAGTAGTCACCCCAGGAGAAGAAACTCCCACCCCCACCCCTCAAAAAGGAGAAGTACAGCCTCTTGGTAGTCTCTGATGAGACTGGGGACAAGTAAGAAATGACACCCCTGTCTTGTTATTTGGACTACCACTGTCAGCGGCTGGATTTTCCACTTTAGACTTAATATGGTGTAGTAAACAGAGATGCTAGACGTTGTGACTGGGAAGACCTCAGTTCAAGTCCATGGGCACTTAACCTGAGACTTTCCTTCACCTGTAAAATGAGAATTGTAAGTTACACCATCGTCCCTGACTCCTTGTAAGCCTTTGAAAGGCTCAAATATAAAGCATCTTGAAGCACTGTGCTAAAATGTCAGCTATTCCTTATTTTTGTTTTCCATGGACTTAGTGAATCATTTCTAGTCACTGATAACCTGTAAACCTTTTATGAATTCGCTCACCTCCAGCCTGGAGAACCTAGGAGAATCCCAACTGAAGGAGATGAAGAAATGGGTGGGAGGGAGGACAATGGGGAGTGACAGGTGAGGACAGAAAGGATAGGGAAGGGAAGCTGGTCAGTACCTGGGCTTTAGAACAAGGCATAGAGAAAGTAACTGGCAGGCTTTCTATACATGGTGATGGTAGCTGTTATTCCAGGCCACTAGAGGTTAGAGAACCTTCAATGATATGACAGCTCAGGAAAACGACACCTACTCACATGGTACATATTGATTTCTGTTAAATCTATGGGCATCACCACAGATGAGAGTTTGCCAAGTGCTCCTACTCCACTGACGGTCATAAAAGAATGCCAAGGTCTCCTTGGTATCATGACCACAGGCTCAATGGCTATCAAAAGACTGATGCTCTAAGTTTCACTGACTTGGAACTTGTCCCTGGAGGACAAGGACCACTGTTCTAGTTTGGGTGGTAATGGAAAAACACTAGTTCCGAACTCCAGCTTGTGTCCCAAGGCACCGTGAGGAGAGGGTGAGCCCTAATGGGACATTTGGAAATATTTACATCTGGGCCTTGGTTGTCACAGCAGAAACTTAGGTGAGAGTAGAAAGCTCTTTCACTGTGAAGGACACAAAAGCCTAGATCTAGGTTACAGCTAGGTAATATTGCATGGCTGATAGCTAGGATGATTCAACCTTCTAATTCCAAAGGACAGCTGGCAGGTGATACTGCCTGTTATACATGGCCTGGCCTAATCCGTATCTGGGTTCTAGTACTGACTCTCACACTGACCAGTTGTATGGTCTTTGGTAAATCTCTACTCTTTCCAGGGTCTCAGTTTCTCCATTTGCACAATGGGGAACACGATGATTTTCCTCCCTATCTCTCAGAGTTGATGTAAGGCTAACGAGAGACAACATACTGAAAAGTGCAAACAAAAGGGTATAGAAAAAACAAGAGACATTAATGTTACTGTTACGCAGCATGGAATGCAGGAAAGAGCTCTGGACTAAGACTGAGGAGGTGGCAATTTTAATTCTGTCTTTGCTACTCCCTATCGATGTGATCTGGGTGAATCACTTCACCCATTTCAGGTCCCTGAGGAGAAGAATCCCTATACTAACTACTTCCTCAAGACACTGTGAGGATCAAACAAGGTAATAGATGTGAATGTGCTTTTAAAAAATGAAGCACTTTACAGATTTAAGGGAGTATCATCATTTTTGAGCTCTTCCTTAAGCAAAGCTGCCAGCTACTACTGCCTGAGGATTGGGAAATTTTTTATGAAATACCCTCATTCCAATAACATTTTTTACAAAGTACAATCTTACTCTTCTGTTTTGTCTAAACCCAAGCAAGAGCAGACCAGGCTGCCATTCATTTCTGTACCTTTGCTACTTGACCAGAATAGCTTAGTGGCCAGAGCTGGGTGTTCAGACTCTCATTCTAAGCAATCTTCTAAAACGACCAGCTCCATAGCTCTCTGCTGCAGGGTGGCCTTGCACCTCTAAACCTTCCCTTCTGCTGCTCTCTCAAGTCTCATCCTAGGGTCCTGCAGCCTGACTCTCAGTGGGACTTTGAAAGAAGTTCCTGCATCATGGGATTCTATACAGAAGTTATGGATGGCAGTGAACTGTATTACACTGCTAGCTGTTCATCCAATCAGAGCCAGGCTGGGTGGGGTGTGTGCATGTGCATGCCTGTGTGTATGTGTCTTTTAATGCACAATCTGCCAAGCCTCAGAGATTTATTTCCACATTGAGAACCCAATTTCTCTCTCTCTCTCTCTGTCTCCCCCTCCCCCCACCCTTGTTTCCCAACTGACATCCAAAGGTGTGATGTTCACTTAAGTACAAGAACTGGAATCCAAGAATGGAGAAAAAAATATGGCCCCTTAGACTTGCCCAACTTCATTTTTAGGAGACAGGAGGGAAGAGCAATGCTCTTGGATACTTTTTGGATACTTGTATGAGGAAACCTAAGGCAAAGGGGGGAAAAAAGTAAAAAAAATTTTTTTTTCCAAGTACTGTTACAAGCTCCTGCCCAGGAGTAAGTTAATGGGAAAATGTTCCAGGTTTTATTTGCTGCAAAGGGATGAGACAATTACAGGGAATGTGGCCTTCATGCCCTATCCCTGAACTGTTCCTGTCCCCTCCCACATCTCTTAAAGTGCTCAGAAGACAGAGGAGTTGGTTCCCTGGGTGGGGGGCAGACTTGAGGCAATGTAGAGCGCTGGACTTAGGAATCTGGAAGATCTGGGCTTGAATCCCACCTCAACCACCTACTAGTGGTCTGATCCTGGACAAGTCACTGAACTGTCTTGGGATTCAGCTTCCTCATCAGTAAAATGAGGGGGTGGATTCAGGGATTCTGAGGTCTCTTCTATATCCTGGGCCCACGGCTAATCAGAGGGCATGGAGGAGGTTATCATTTTACCAATCTGGCTGTTTTTCCCAGCACAGCTACTGAGCAGTGAGTGACACTGTGGTCTGGAAGAGCTGTACCCATGGTTAGCAATGGTGATGTGTGGCCCTCGGTGGTTATAAGTAGCAGCTTCTTCTATAACTGCTATCTGATGGCAGGTAAATGGCTCTTGAGAGCAGGGATCACATCTTGCTTGTCTTTATTTATCCAACTGGGTCTAGCAGGGGGCACTGGACATAATAGAAATGTTAAATGAAATTAACTTTTAGCAGTATAGTGAAAGCAGAAGGTTGAACTTTAGTCTTCAGCCACAGTGCTGGCATATGATAGTCACTTTCTGAACAGAACCGTCTGAGCCAGTTTACATAAGCTAACAGGTACACAGAGTAAGCCCTGGAAACGAGAGAACTAGCCCTGTCCCTTACCTTGTAGCAACTTAAACACAAGCGGGAAAACACTTGGCATTCCTCCTGGGATCAACACTTGTCAACTGCACTCAGTATCTTGAGGTTTACTGCAACTTGGCCCATGACAGGTCATGTGAAGCCTTAGCAGGGAGCTGAATACTCAAGGAGGGTGACTAGGTAGCTCAGGGCTGGGCTCACTTCTCTTTCAGTCTCTTTCTCCCTGTGATGGTCTCTCACAAAAAAATATTAGTTCAGCCCTTAGGATAATTTGGGTACTTCAGATATAGCGGGTATTAGTTGCTAGCCACTGACCCCGATGGCAAAAGCAAACAGAAGAAGGCAAAAGAATGGGCCTGACCAGGTCT
Organism: Trichosurus vulpecula; assembly: GCF_011100635.1. Classification (NCBI taxonomy): domain Eukaryota; kingdom Metazoa; phylum Chordata; class Mammalia; order Diprotodontia; family Phalangeridae; genus Trichosurus; species Trichosurus vulpecula. Next base: position 103,235,684 of record NC_050576.1, on the reverse strand, counting down.
AATTATATTACTGCCAACAATGAAAATCTCTTTTCTGAGTAAGGATGGTTTTTGGCAGCAGAAATTCTATCATGTCATCCCAGGATGTAAAAAAATGGGTCTTTGTGTCTTTCAGTTTTACTGGTCATCAAGAATGTGTTAAGCTACTGCTTTTTACTTCAGCGGTCATCAACATCAACTCTTCTGCAAAGATGAGGACCCTAAAAGGGGTGGATTACTTATCTAGACCACAGATGCATCCCAAGAGATCTGGAATGGGGATAAGATGTGATCAATGTCCCCTTGCAAAGAAAACAAAGGCTGAGTTGACTGAATGGGCTGGCGCATCGCATTCTTCACTCTGGTGCACTTCTGCTTGAATAGGATTGGCTAGAGGGTGTAGAAGGACATTTGCACCCCCAGCTCTATCCTACCTCCACCCCACCAATGGCCCTTAATGTGTTAAGGAATCTGGTTCACTTTGGAGTGCTCCACGGTCATTCAGACCATTAAAGAGAAATCCCAGTACTTGTGGAGGTACAAATCCACCTCTTTGAGGGCTGGAAGCCTGGTCCTTTCTCTAGGCCACCACTTGCTGGAGAGTCATCCTAATACCAATGTAGGAGCCCTACCCCAACCAAAAGATGTGTGTGTGTGCGTGTGTGTGTGTGAGACACAGACTGAATACAAATCCAGGTGTAAATCTTTTTGATTTCTAGGAGAAAGTGCTTTTGTGTTGACCTTGCCACTCAGTTTAAACACACAGCCAGTCCTGCTGGGTCTATGCCACCATTTTACTTGGTTTTCTATTAGCCCACTTGTTGCTCCTCCTCATGGCCCCTTCTGTTCCCAGACTACCAGTATTTACTAGGTATTCACATGTAGATGCCCTAATGTCACAGGGCTGTGCAATGAGCCCCCAGACCAACCAGAAGAGTAAACCTGCCTGGAGTGGTGGAGGAGGGAGGTGAGGTAGAGAGGAAGGGGTAGAGCTAGAGCTCTTGGGTCTCCGAGGACTCGATGGACACTGAGAGTCTGGCCACCACCCGGGTCAGGGCCCTGTTCTCAGCCTGCAGCTGTTCGTTCATCTGCTTCAGGGTTTGAATCTGTTTAAGCTGGTGGAGGTTCTGCAGAGAGTGAGACATGGAGGGGACAGAGACAGACAGACAAAACAGACCAAAGGAGATAAAAAGTAGGACAAGGAAATCATGTGACTTATTGTTTTTTTTAGTTTGCATGCAAGAAAGGAAAGGAAAAGAGGAAAATGGTTGGAAGGAGAGCAAATGGGAATGGAATGATGGAATAGAAAGCTAGAGAGATCAGAGCTGAGCCACATGACTCTTAGCTAAGCCCCAAACACAAAGAAGGCTGGCTCTTTTAATGGAACTAGTGACCACCTCAAAGAGCACATCTGACTGTGGTTCTCAACAGCAGCACCACTGTGTGGCTCTTGGGCTTTCTGCAGGATTTATAGGGTAAGTTAACCTTCCTTAGTCACTCAGACCTTCCTTCATCCACATCTGGACTCAACAAAGGGGGCTTTATATCCAGACTAAATACTCTGCCTACACCTAATTGAAATCACTGTCATTTCCTTTCCTCTCTTCCACCTTTTTCTTTTGTGATCATCCTGTTATCTCTCTTTGTTCTACTCTTTCCCCTCTTATTTCTTTACTGTGGGGGCTGGAGGGAGAGGCCTGTGGCTTGCAGGTTCATTTTGTATACAGAGCCATGAGCAGATTGGGGGAAAGGAGCTACAATATACCAAAACAATAAAGAATTGGTACTTTTCTCCAACCTTCTCTGTAGGAACCAAAATTAACACAGCCAGTTCTATCCTGAAGTCCAGAAAGCTCTGTCCAGGCTTTAAGAGCGATTAAACTGCCACTGACCTATTGTGTAATTATCTGCACCCCTAAAGTAACAGCTGATGGTGCTTCCTTTGCTCACCATTCATGCAGAGGCCCGGCGCTCATTAAAGATATTTGCAAAGACACTAATGCTCTGGAAAATATGGCTCAATTCTATAGCATTTATGAGCATTTAGCAATAACAGTAACAGTTCTGGCTGACGTAAGTACCGGGGCATCCCTAGACATGTGGGGCCGTGGCCCGGAATGGCGCCTGAAGCTATGCTAACTACAGGTTTCTGTTTCTTCTTTCTATTCTGGGTCTCTTCTAAGACAATGCTGCCACATGTGTTATTCTGGGAATCTATGGTTGACTCACATGGAAGGAAATGCAGGTTTCCACCTTGGTTGCAAACTAGTACTTAGGATATTTTTGTTTGGTCTGACAGCGAGCCAACATTCTCCCAGGCCACAAAATTCCGACCAGTTACCTAAGGGCCACAAACAACAACAACAAAAGCCCACCAACCGACGCCAGCATTTAATACAACGAGCCAATCACTCATCCTAGGTAAGTGGCCACACCTGGCCGATCAGCTCTTCGTTAGGAGGTGAACACTTTTGCTGTGCAAACAGAGTAAGTGATAAACAAGCAGGCACACCTCTGCCAAGGTTACAACAAGTACCGGAAAGTCACAGGGAAGACAATGAGAGGGAAGTCTGCCTAGAACCAGCACAGGGGCAAATGAATTAAACGAAAGATTAGTGGAATGACAATTATTCAGGGGTGAAAAAGAGGGAGAATAAAAAGACAGTGGGACATAAGAAGTACAGTGGTGGGGGGGGGAGACACACAGACGTAGCTGTTCAACATCCCTTTCCCCAAGTAGGGAAACTAGTTATCCTGAAGGTGAAGGCAGGGCAGCCAAACAGCTGGGGAGTCAAAAGGATGGCCGGGCCTGGGCTAGCCTTTTCACTCACTTCAAGCAATTCAGCAGGGGCACAAGAAGGGTATTCAGGAGGTGCCGTGCAAGGAATTAAGAGGAAAGGCATAGGGGCTGAATCTAAGAACCAACGGAAAATTCCCTACTTTGCTTCTTCAATGTTTACTGAGCATGAGGCACACTCAATGTCATCGTACCAAGTGGTCCCTGCTCACACGCTAATATCTTGAATTATACAAGATCCCTAGTTCAGTGTGTGGGTGTTTGCAGAGTGAGATGCAGCTCAAAAGCACAGGAAAGAGATTTGGATGAGGGAGGATCTAGTTGAATGTTCTAATGGAAGCAGTACTGGGTAGGTGATCGGGAGCTAGGAAGGAGGAGGAGGAGAGGGGGATGGAGACAAAATGCAGAGTGGAGCTGAACAGAGGCCAGGCTTACGTGGGATCAGGCTGGAGATATTTCTAAAACAAGTGGAATAAACCAATTTAAGACCAGTCATTCTCTGGAGGTACTGGATGGGGTGGAGGAGTAGGGGAGAAGAAGGAAGACAGGTGTCAATCCTTCAAAAGAAGCATATCAGCGCAGGGCAGAAAACCAACCAATTCACCGTTGGTACATTGCAATCCAAATGCTCTAGCGCTGTTTAGGCAGACATGCAAACCTGCTTGAAAAGACAGGTCCCAACCCTAACTCAGGCCAGAATCTAAGGAGTGACTTATAAAGGAATGAGTCACTTACCTTTCCCGAATTATGGTCAGCAATAGTTCAATGGAGGTCACAAAGGACCAGACCTACATTCTTATGTACATGCCTCCTCACCCTTGATTCTCTATCCTTGGCTCATAGCAAATGATTGCCTTTTCATCCCATTAGGCACAGTTTAACAGACAGCTATTGTATCTTCCCATTGTCCTTGAGCGAGGGTTGTACCTTGATGGCACAATCTTGAACAATTTTAATATTCTTCTCCCACTGACTTGTCTTAGGAGGCTCTGATGTATGCTTAGAAACTGGAAATGTGTTCATCAGCCATGGGCATGGCTGGGTTCCTGCTCTGACCAAAAAAAAAAGTCTTATGTCTCTTAAAGAGAGGAACGGAACTGCATGCACTTGGTGACCCAGATATCTCATCTCTGGCTATCAGTCCTTCTGTGATGTTGAAAGGGTCAGGGGCCCAACACTAGCCACCACTACCATCTTGAAGAACGGTTACAATAGTTAATGAAAAAAAAAAGGCACTGGACTCAGAGTCAGGTAGGCCAGGATTCAAATCTTTCTTCAGATGCTTACTAACTGTGTGACTCTAGGCAGGTCATTTAACCTCACTAGGCCTCAGTTTACTGAACTGTAAAATGAGACGGTGGAACTCGATGGCTTCAAAGCTCTTTTATAGCTTTAGATCTATAATCCTATGAGCTTTCTTGGGCTCCTTTAGGAGAGGAACAAGACCACTTGCATGCCTAGACTTCAAAAATTGTTTTTTGGCCTAAGGCCAAACCCAGCACCATGGCCATAAAGAAATACATCCCGGTAATATGATGGCAGCACCTTCAGGAGTGTCGGAAAACTCAGGGCATCCACATTCCCCTAAAGGAGGGCTAGAAGTTTTCTTGGTCTGCTAGTAGGATCTCCTTCTCTTCAGGCTTTAGCAAAGAAGAGTCTGGAGGTTCTGAGCCAAGATACCTTTATCTTTGTCATGGCTCATGGAAATCTCACTTCACTAAGGCAGTGAGGTGACACAGTGCTTTGGTAAAGCACCAGGCCTGGAGTCAGGGAGCCCTGAGCTCAAGTCCAGCCTCAGATACTTCCCAAAGCCATTTAACCTATGCCTGCCTCAGTTCCCTCATTTGTAAAATGGGGATAATAATTGCCCCTCCCCCCCAGGGCTACTGTGAGGATCGATGAGATAATATTTGTTAAATGCTTAGCACAGTTTCTGGCACATAGGATGTACCACATAAGTGCTCTTTCCCTTCCCTTCCCACCCTCCCCCCAACTGATAATTCCATTTCAAACAGACTTCATAATTGGTTTAGAAATAAACTGAACACTTACCCTAAGGCTGTATTTGGTTACCTGAAATTTTTGTGTGTATGTATATGTATATAAATATATGTGCATATTTATATATAAACACATATGTACATTTCAAGCTCTCCTGGGTTATAAAGAGAGTAAAGATTTTCTTCAGGCTCTCTTCCAGTTCATGGGAGAGATGGTCTTTCCCTGCGCAATCTCTGGGGAGAACTCAAAGGAACAAGTTGCCTATTTTAGTTGGCCTGTTGGGAAAGAAGGGAATGGAGGAAGCACCCAAACCACAATCTTGCTGCACAGAATTAGGGCAAATGTGTTGCTAAGGGGGCTCCCACACCTGCCAACTGCGCTCCTGTTGTGCTGACCTCTTCAATTAGAGCATCATATAAGGCTATTTGTCCAGTGGCACCAGTCCCTACTTGCCTGCCTGACCCTACGGGTTTATTCTAAATTTGGGCCATTATCTGTGGGAACAGTGAGGCTTCTAATTCCAGGTCCATTTTTGTGTGGGAATAAGTACATGTGACTGGAACTCTACAAGCACCCTACTTGATTGGGCTGCCCCCCCTGCCCCTAGGGTACTCCTCAGAGGGCACTGCATTTGACCCCATTTAAAGGCTCTAGCTCAGCACTTGACAACAAAAGGAAAAAAACTAACAGGAAGAAAAACTCGTTCCCTAACAACAGAGTCCAAGTGGCACGGCTCAGAGTGTAGAGCCCAGGGAATGCCACGTGACAGAGGAGATCCATTCATCACAGGTGAGTGACAGGATGCCCCAGCTCTATGGCCACAGAGTTCCTGAATGGAAACAGTGGCTCTGGGAACACAGGAGGGTCTGATCTTGTCAAGACACACAGACTTAAAGGGGCTAACTATTAGTGCCCTATTGCTTTGTGTCACTAAGAAGACGCAGTGTGGCACTCTATGGATCTGTCTGAGACCTAGGTGGCTGTAGGTGAGATCGAGTCTGGGTGTTGTAGATGTCACAGGCCAAGGGAGACAGAAATAAGAGTTTGTCCCTGAGCACTGGGGCTGGTGAATAAGCTATGATCTGGGGCCAGAGGAGCCCTCAGATTGGCCAAGAACCATTCAGTGGATTGACAGGCAGCATGGTTCTGTGCAAAGAGCAAAGAATTTGAAGTCAGAGGACCCAGGTCCAAGTTGTGGCTCTAGCACCCATGATCTGTGCAGCTATTCTGCCTCAGTGTACTCATCTGTAAAGTAGAGATGACAACGGTAACTAACTGCCCTACATCACTGTGAGGAATTGGAGCTCTGCCCATGGAGTCATCTGCTCATTCACCTTGACGGATCCAAACAGCCTCCATTTTTCTAGCCCAATAGTCCTGTTCTCCAAGTGAAGAAAACCTGTGCTCCAGAAAGCTGCCTCTTGGTGTCATAACCAGTAAGAAAAGAAGCTGTGAAGAGATAGAACAAAGCCAAGCACCAGGCGGCTGAGGACATGCAGCATCCTGTGGGGCCAGGCACTACCCACACCAAATCTTAGGGGCGTCTTACGTTCTCCTTCCCTGGGGCAGTGACATCCTCAGAGGGCAGTATGCCAGCCTCTACAGCTCAAAACAGCCCAAAAGTACAACTCTGCATCAGAGTGGCCAATGGCCGTGTGGCAAACAGGGAAGGAAAAGGAAGGACAAAGGGAAAATGCAGGGAAGCCAAGAAGTGTTTCTGGTGGCCTGAGCTTGCTGCATTGGGTGAGTGCCAAGCATTCCTGAATATGTCAGGGAAATGGTCTGGGACAGGAAATCAATACAGAAATCCATCTCCACTCTGTTTCAGAATGATCTTCTGTGCTTCCTTTTGCAGTGTGCTAAAATGGGGAAGGGGATGTGGGGGAAGCCCATGACCTCTGCCAGGCTTTGTCAGGCTTGGAGCATGCGGCCACATCGAGTCAGAAGACCAGCCCTGGCCCTACTGCCCAGTCCTGTGAGGGTGAAGCGATTTGTTACGGAGCCTTAAATTTCAACTCACGTCTGTCTGCAGCCTGCAGGAGTCACCCCTTCAAAACAAAGGCAGCATTAGTTCCAAGATGCACTTGCGGGGGGGGGGGGCGGGGGGGGGGGGGCGGCGGGCGCGGGGTGGCCACAGTAGGTGTGGTTTGACAAGTCTCTGTAAAATGTCCTGAAGGGAGGAACTGCCCCCTTACCTCAGTAGATCTTTCTCAAGGGTGATGAGTAAACGACTCAAATCTGTTAAGCATTCAAAAATCAGACAGAGTAGGGAAAATAAAATCAAATCTCCTGTACCTTCATCTCCTCCTCCATTTCTGACATTTTCCGTTCCAGGGCTCGCCTCTCCTGTTTAAAGAAACAGCAACTATTTTAGGAGGGGGTCAAACTGTGCTTTTTTCCAGCTGGTCTCATAGAGGTAACTGTGTGACCTGTAAACAGCAGTTTTCTCTAACTCCCCTAAAAGGGTTCACCTGTTTTTGGTTTTGGCACACTTCTATTCCAGGTTTGGGGGTCTGTGGTGGACCTTACCACTCTGGGGATAAGGCTACTTCTTTGAGGAAGACCGCATTAAGTGAATTCCATAATGGAACAGCAGAAGGTTGTATAGGGAAATGGCATATGATAGTATCAATACAACAGGACCAAGTTATCCCAGGTCACAGTGCATAGGTCAAAAATGTCTTCAAGCTTCAAATGAACTTCAAGTGACCAACACCCAGTTTTTCCTTTTACCCACTTCAGTCATGTTCCTCCCACATATTCTCAGAGTCAGTGTCCCCCACAATGGGGAGCAAGTGTAGACTGCCCTTGATACATCACCCTGCCTCCACCCCAAGTATCTTGTTTCTTTTTATCCTAAGGACTAATCCCTACTAGTCCCAGTAAAGGGATCATCACTGGGATCAGATCAGATGGAAGCTCAAAGAGGTTTGCATGAGGGGAATAGAATGTATGACTTAGGTAGTTTCCAAATATAAAGTAATGGGAAGCTGGGACAGAAAGATATAGTCAAAACCTAGCTGAGCTCATCTATTCAAGTCAATCATAATTCAGGTCTCTTAATAGAGAAATGTCAAGCCCGAGGAGCATCCTCAAACCTTTTAGGCAAGTGCCTCAGTTAGCACAGAATCAGAAATTCTTCAGTCAGTGGAAATCTCCGTTGGCTTGCATCATCTCCCAGATGAGCTCCTCCCTTCTGCTGATGAGGCCCAGAGGGGTCTAGAGACCTTGGTGGAGGGTGTGCATGCGATGATTTTCAGCTAAACCAAAATACATTTTTTACAGGATGATGTGGCACAGTGGAGCCTGGAAGCAGGGTCTTTATGAGATGACCAAGAATGGAACAAGGGGAAAGGATTGGCCATCTGGGATCCCAAAAGAATTAGAAATTAAACTCAGGCAAAAAGAATTTTTCATCAAGCTGGGGATAGAATGTGGCAGGACTAATAACGCCTTTTTAAGATGAACTTTTTCCATTGGCAAGAACAACAAAGCCAGGGAAAGTAAAAAGAGAAACAGAGATAGAGCAGAGGAAGGAGGAACACACATACCCTTTTCTCCACCTCCAGCATTGTTGATCGGTCAGAGGTTTTTTCTTGTTTCTGCTGATATCAATGAAAAAACCCAGGTATTACTATTGAAAACCTAGGACATATAGAAAACCCAGTCTACTCTCCCCACTGTCCTCAGCCTGACATTCACAAACACAAAGCAGAGCTTCAGAGGTCCCCCACACCAGGGGTCCCCCAACTGTTATACTGAGATTGGCTGGCAGAAGGTCAAGATCTGATACAGCAGGTCTCTGAGTTAGCTGGGTCTGTCTGGACTCCCAGGGACATTTGTTAGTGTGAAGGGAGGATGCATAGTCAGCAGTAGGAGCCATCTCTTTCCTTCAGCACCTCCCCATCCTTGACACCTGGCTCTCTTTCCCAACTCTTCACCTGTGTCTTACAGGATGGGACTTGGTGAATCTCAAAATGAGAAAACCACTTTGAAGCCTATTCTTGCCCCAAACAGTCCCTCTTTCCCAATTTCCTTGCTGCTAGCACCCAAGGGAACTTTAGATCAGCTGTGCCCTGTACCCTAAAGTACAGTATGCAAGTGGCCTAAAAAAATGCAGAACTTGAATTTTTGGTAAACAAAATGGAACACTCTTAGACTTGAGGAATGTCTAATTGAGGGTCAGGGGATAGACTAAATATAAATAAAGTTTCAAGCTCTCTTTTGTGCCACTGAACCTAGCAAGGTGTCTTTTATATTGATGGACCACAAAAATACAATTTGTTAACTGACTTTACTCTTGGATGGTGCCATGCACAGGTAGTACTTAAGCGCTATAGAGGATATGCTGTTGCTAGGCAAGAACTCCAGGAGCCGTCCATATTTTTACAACAAGACTCAGAATCCTGACTCCCATCTTGATCTCTCGCCTTCCAGTCTGAAAGCCCTGGCCCCTGCTTTTTACCACTATCCCTTCATCAAATCCTTCCTGGGAAGGAAGATAGAGGGGGAGCAGAAATGGATCTTTTCGCTTGCATTTACTTAGTAAGACAGATCTTGTGAAGTAGAAAGAACCCTGAAGGGGAGTCGGAAGGCACAGATTCTAGCCCTGGCTTTGCCCCTGACCAGCATGCTGTAGTAATTTCCCTCCTCTGGGCCTTTCCTTCCCTTCCTCTCACGTGTACATGAGGGATTTAGACAAGATGATTTCTAGGGTCCAGTCCAACTCTGACATGCTCTGCTCTGAATTCTCATTTTCTCAAGTTTCTAAGGATGCTGCAGATGCTATCTTATGAGATGTAATTACTTAGCATTTTGAAGTTACTTTTATACAAAGGAAAAGTATTTCATGATTTTAGTCCCTTTGCTTTCCAATCCAGAGCAGGCATGTTAGGGAACGTTGCCGTATGTGTGATGATGACACTTCTTTTACCGACATAAAAATCTGCAATCTCTCTCTGGAGTGCCAGGCCTGCATTACTAACTGCTGACCGGACAAGTTCAACTGGATGTCTATAGGCATCTCAAATGGTCTGTGTCCAAACCAGAGCTCGTTATCCTTCACCCAAACTCACCTCTTTTCCTAACTTTCCCTTCTGTGTGAGACACTGCCACGTTTCTAGGCACCCAGGTTCACAAACTCAGTCATCCTTGTCTCTTCTTCTTTACTCACACTTCACATCCCATCAGCTACCAAAACTTGTTATTTTGGCCTGCATAATATATCTCATAACCACCCCCTTTTTCCCACTCACACGGCTGCACCACCTGACTCAGGCCTCAATCCTCTCCTGCCTGGACCGCTGCAATGGCCTCCCATCAGATCTTCCAGTCCTTGGTCTCTCCCTCTTTAGTCTATTCTCCCCACAGCTGCCAGACTGATATTCCCAGAGCAAGGGTCTGACCCTATCACTCGCCTTCTCAAGAAGTGACAGTGCCTTTCTCTTGCCTCTAGTATAAACTATAAATGCCTCTGTTTTGCTTTTAAAGCCCTCCTCTTTCTGCTCCCAGCCTTCCTTTCTAGGCTTTTTGCACATGCCTCCCCCTGCATCCATTCTATTGTTCCAGCCCCCTGGGCCTGCCTGCTGTTCCCCACACATGGCATTCTGTCTCCTGTCTTGCATGGGCAGTCTCCCATGCCTGAGATGTCCTCCCTCCTCATGTCCACTTCTGAGGATCCCAAGCTTCTTTCAAAGCTCAGCCTGAGTATCACTTCTTACAGGAAGTCCACCCTGATTCCCCCCAGTTAAGGTTTTTTCTCCTGGAAGTCACTTTGTATTTCATTTTCTCTCTCTCTATGTATCTATTCAGCACCTGGGGCAGCACTTAGCACAAAGCGCTGCTCAGCTGTTTATTGAACGCATGGATATAGGGCTGTCAGATCCTTCATCATAAGAAGCCAGTTCCCTTAGAAAGTGGCAAACCCTGTTTTTAAAAAATTTCCATGTTTAGCAAAATCACACAAGAAGAGTTTATAGTTTCATGGCCTCCCCAGAATTTCAATCCTCAGGTGCATCTGGCAACAGTGGCTGTACTCAACCCCTCCCCCCACCCCTAGTAAGCAGTACATCAAAGAACATGGGCTTTCTCCCAGGGATCAGACAGGGTGAGGCTCTTCACAGCACCTGCCTTGTAAGTCAACATCCGATGATGGCTGGACAGCTTGCCAGTTGTAGACCACAGGCTGGAGGAGAAGCCAAGAACACCCAAAGGCCCCAAGAAGTGCTATCTTTCATTTCTTTTGAAGAAGAAATGAAGAAGGGGAAGTTGGGCCCTCCACTGTGAAGTTTAAGCTTTTCCCTTGAATTTGAATCACCATCAAACTGCACTCTATGCTCATACTGGGGGCAAGATCTCTGACAAGTAGAGTCTTTCAGTCAGGAACCACTACTACAGCCAGGAAAAACCAAGACTCTACTCTCATCTGGGGATTTTGAGAGCATTTTCTGGGAGCAGGTAGCCTCCCTCTATTTGTCAGTGGCTGAGGTGCTATGACCAAACTGCTCTGGCACCACGAAGCCTTCTTGGGTTCTTTCTACCCCTTACTGTCTAGGGTAGCTGTAAGCGATGAGTTGAGTGAGCACTTAATAAAAACCAACCCCTACCATCTAGCAATATATATCGTGGAATTCTGATCACTGCTCTTCAACCCCATGTCCAGACTGAACGTGCCCATTTCTTAGTGTTATTTTTTCATCTTCTAGATTCATTTTAAAATCAGTTCACTTTTCCAAATCCTTAGCCTCTAAACATTGCAGGGAGGGCAGCAACTCAATAGGCTTCCTGTTAACTTCATAACAAACTAAGACAGCACATGCTTCAGCTTTCAGCTGCAGGATTTGTTTCACTGGGAATGAGGTTATTACCTCCAGCACCTTTTAAAAGCATCATCTAATTAAACCAGGCTTAGCTGTAACAGAAGAGTGGTTTACGTAGCCTTCCAACCATTAAAGATCCTTGTTCCTAGACAGTGATGGCTGAGACTCTAGCAGGCTTCCTAGTCTACTGGATGGCACCTCAGCTCTGGATTCAAGAGAAAAGGGCCTCGCAGCACTCATGGTCTCAGCTCTCAATTTGCTACACGGCCTCAGCTGCAAACATCCCTTACGTCTGAGCCTCGGCCTCTCTATTTGTCTGAAATATAGAGTGAGAAGTCAGCTGGAGGATGAGTCACCAACAGGATGACACTGAGAGCACAGAAAGCCAACTGGGTAGTGGAGAGGGTGGCCAAAGCAAGAACAAGTCCCCAGAAATGTTGATAGTATGTGACAATCAGGAGATACTCACTGTACATTTCATTTTTCCCTTTTAGGCAAAGTACTAAGATAGCAAATAAAGATTTCTGAGGCTTATCCACCAGCCCTGCAGACATGCCATTTCACCCCCTCCTGTTGGTCTAAGCCTTTGTCTTCCTCCTCCATGCCCCACCCCCACCCCCACCCTCCCTCAACCTCACCTGGGCCACCTTTTCCAATTTAGATTTGACTTCTGCCAGCTCCCGCTGGGCCTCCTGCAGTTTGGTTTTCAGCTTCTGGTTTTCCGTCAGGGCAGTCTCATAGAGCTTGGGGAAGAAGAAGAAGAAAGCACCTGGTCACCCACTCCTTAACACTGTTGGGAGGAGAAGGGGCAGAAGAACCTTGATTCCACTAGCAGAGCCAACTCTCCCCTAAGGCAGCCCAACACCTCTGGAATGTGCCCCTTTGGGGAGGTCCAGGGGCCCTCAGAGGGACTTGCCCAGCATCACACAGCAAGCCTATGCCAGAGGCGGCCCTTGAACCTGGCTCTTCTTGACACCAAGGCCAAGTCTCTGTCCACTAGGCCATGTTGCTTCTGGCCAAAATATGTGGGAGAGAATAAAAAACTCCAAGTGACAGAAAAGATGAAGTTTTTTTTCTTTTTGAAAGTAATAAAGACCCAGATGATGAACATACAGGAAAGCATGAATGATGTCCTAACATCAATCAAACTACAATTTTTTTTTTAAGTCCACTGCTTGGAACATAGTAAGTACTCCTTTCCTTCCTTCTTCCAGAGGCAGCTAAAAAAAAATTCAATTCTGAAGAAAAAATCTTTCTTTTGCTTCTTTCTAGAACATTTGAATCTCCTCATACAAATAACCCTTATGTCCCCATAACAAAGACAACGTTTCAGAACCAGCCTCATGGGTATGTGTATTCTGGACAAGGGTTAAAAGGAAAACATCACTTTGCTCTGCTACAGTATTTTTAACAAAACAGCTTATCTTTGACCTCCAAGAATTTGAAAAAGAAGTCATTCAAGCTGCTCTGGGACAGGAATTATAGCTCTGGAGAGAAAGTAAATTCAAACCCTGATCCCACCTGGTTGGATATAAACAACACCCGGTGGCATTTCCGCTGTTTTTCAACATAATAGTAAGGATGCTTACATGACAGTACTTATCCTCACACCTGAGCTTTACAACAATCCTGGGGGGGGGGCGGGGTGGAGGTACTACTAACCCCATTTTACAGATGAAGAGGTAGGGGCTGATGGAGGGTCCCCTAGCTGGGAAGGGTCTGAGGGGGGATCCTACCTCCAAATTCAGCCTGCTACCCACGAGGCCATGTTATTTCTTTCATACTCCTTAGAAAACATCTACGTTTGTGAAAAACATCAGGGCCGATCTAGGAACTTTAGGGGACTACACTCGTGGTATTAATTTTACACATGCCTGGTTTCCCTTCCTTCCTGTTCTTGACAATTCTTAATTCTTTACCCCAACTGACATCCTTGAGATCTGACACCAGAGCACATACTGCAATGGAAAAGGTTTAGACAGGGACCCCAACATTTGATATAGAACTGAATAGGGCCAATGAAGGTGCCCAGAAATTACTTTTTATTACCTGACCCTCAAATGCCTTCCCTTCTCTTCCAGCTCACCTAGATTTCACTTGAGAGGCTCAGTTCTCATAACCCAAAGAGGAAAGTGATTGAAAAAGAGCCTACTTTTCTGTAATCCCTTTGGCTGTCCTCTTCCACTCGACTTGTCAAAGAAGCTATTCGGGCTTCCCGGCGGGCCTTTGCTGAAGCCCGGTCACTATAAGTATCAGTGGTGGTGAGGCTACCGCCTCCTGATTCCAGCCTATGGAGAAACAAAAGTAAAGGCACAATTTGATTCTGAGAAAAAAGAAAAGAAAATAGTGGGGAAAGAAGTACTGTTTAAAGGCTGCTTGTTACTCTCTAAGGAACACTTAAAAGCACTGGCCAGAAACAACACAAACCATTTCTCCCTTTAATCTCTGACTGCGAGCATTCCATAGCTCTCACAGAAAAGTTTCATGATTTTTTTGGTGAGGAGGGAGGTGCGTAGCAGACTGCCAAGTGTGGAGCCTACTTGAAAAATTGGTGGTTTGGAGCTGTGCGCTAAACTTGAATCTTCAGGGCTTTTCAAATTAGTTTAAGTTTGAGTTGCTTCCCACACTAGAGAGAGCTTTAAAATGAAAAGTTTTTTTTGGATGTCAGTGACTCTTGCAAAATCTGACTCCAATGAAGTGTCAATGAAATAGAAACATATGTAGTTAGAGATCTGGACTGGAGGTTTCAGGGTGTGGAGCTTGGCAGATGGCTGCCAAAGTTGCTCCATAGGTTTGTTTGAATTACAAATATTTAGGGATGCTACCAGATCATAAACATAGCTGTCCTTCTTACTCTATATTGCATGTGTAGGTTGTTATGTTAGAGTTACACCCTCTAGCAACCAAGTAATAACATCCAGAAACTCAGGATGTTTTAGGGTTGGTGTTGATTTTCTGTTTCTAGCATCTCTGGTCAGTCCAAACCCAATGAAAGAATGTTAGAAACAATAACAGCTGTAACACCTGGGAACTGAGATCCTATTATGATGATGTACAATCTTCACCTTGTTCCTTAATAAAATTGTTCACACCAAATTAAAAAGTTGCCAACTATTTAAAATGCTGGAGAAAAAACAAAACAACACAACCAAACCCAACCTCTAGCCTCACAAAGCTCAACACCAAATGGCTCCATCTTGGGAAGGAGAACAGCTATGGCATATGTGTGCATTTCTACAAGTTGGGAGGAGTTGAGAAAAAGCTAGAAAAGGTAGCTGAGGACTTTGTGGAGAGACTGGCAGGGGAGGCAAGGATCTACAATACCATTTTAAAATATAATGTTCTTTTAGGATAATAAGAGAGTCAACAAAAGATTATTTCATATAATAGCCACTTCCCTACCAGGTAAGCAGTAAAGAGTGTTGATTTCATTTGGCTTACTCCCTGTTAGTACCTTGTAGGAGGGTAGACTGGTACATCTTTAAAAAATTGCCAGTCAGGGAATTCTAACCAACCTTCTCTGAATTTAGTGACCAACTATGGAAAAGAAATAGCTTTCTCTTAAGGCAGACTATCAATATACCCTCTTCCTTATGGCCTGGGATGTTTCTTCTTAATGCTACTACCCTTGGTGCTTAATAATTGTCCAGTGACTGACACATAAGATATCTACAGTGTAAAAAGAAGGTAATCTTAGAGGAGGACAGCAGCAGTGCAAGTGTGTAGGAGAGGACTCCTGCAGAAAGTAGGATTTGAGCAGAATTCAGAGAGAGGCCAAGGAAGCCAGGAGTCAGGGGTAAGGAGGGAGAGCATTGCAGGGACTGGGCACAGCCCGATGAAGAGAGACAGCCAAGCACAAGGAACAGTAAATGGGCACCTCTAGCTGGACCATAGAGTATGTGGAGGGGAGTGAAGTGGAAGCACACTGGAATGGCAGAAAGGGGCCCAGGAGGGAGGAGCTTTCACTGCCAAACAGAGCATTTTACATTGGAGTGTGTCTGATTATGTGGCATGGTCAGACTTGTGCTTGAGGCTGCAAGGGGCTTTATAAGCTAACCAGAGAAGCTTACATTTGACCACAGAAGGGAAGGGATGTAGTGCTTTGGAATATTAATCTGGAGGCAACCTCCACCATATGATTTCTCCATTCCTATTCTAGAACTGCTGTGCAGCAGTGGAAAACATTTAGGGTCCATAGCCTCAATTAGGTCCTCTCATGGATACCTGATACTCCTTCTACTAGATTAGATTCTTGTCAACTCCCTACTTCACTCCCCATAGTAACTCTTCCAAACCTTTCCTTCCCTTCTCTTCCCTACATCTTGATCCTCAACATCCTGGTCTTGACATATAATTCGAGCAGGTGACCTTACCTACTCCCCCACTTCAAAAAGAAGAACGTAGCCATCTGTCTTGAGCTCTCTCAGCTCGCTTTTTCATTTCTTAAACCTCTGGATCATCATTCACTTTCTCCTTGCTCCCACCAGTCATAGATGAGGCATCCCTAATCCTCACCAAAGGGAATCCTGAAATCCGTGCCCTCAATGACTTTCCCTCCAGACTCCTCCAAGGCCTTGCTCTAAGGGTCTGAATCATTTTTAACCTCTCCCTTTCCACTTACTCTTGCCTATCCAAGTACAAAAATGATGCTCACTTCTCCCCGGTTCTTAAAAAGCTTCCTCTTCCATTCAGTTACTATCCCATCTCTACCATGGTTCACTATTAAATTTCTTTTAAAAAGCTGTCTATACCTGATGCCTCCCTCTCCTCACTCCCCAGTCTTTTCAAACTGCTCTCTCAAAGGTCACCAGTGACTTCCCAGCTACCAAATCCTTTTGTTCCCAGTTTTTATCCTCCTTAATCTCTCTGCAAGCTTTTGACCTTATTGGTCTTTCTTCCTACTGGAGCTCTTTCAGCTCTCCTGGTCTTTTTCCTTTGTCTCCAACAGCTCCCCTTCTCCTTTACTGGTTCCTTTACTGATGATACTTTTATATGGATCTTCTTCTTGGGCTTGTCCTCAGCTTACTCTTTTCAATCTACACTTTTCCCCTTAGCAATCACATTCATTCCTATAGCTTCAACTACAACCTCAATGCAAATGACTTCCAAATGTTCATTTCCCATCCTGACTGCTCTTCTGACCTTCAGACACACACTTCTAGCTGTCTACTAGATGTCTCTATTTAGATGCTCCACTAGCGCTTTAAATTCAAAATGCCCCAAATTGGTTGTCATCTTTGGCCCCAAACCTACTCCTTTTTCTGACTGTACCATTTCTGTCATTAATACCATTACTGAGCCATTCTTTCAGGCATATAATCTGAGAGGCATCTTTGGCTCTTTGCCCTTCACTTTTCACATCCAATCAGTTCCCAGGCACTTACTAAATGCCTACTATGTGACACACCTATGCTAGGTGCTGGAGATATAGAACCCAAAATAAAATAGCTTTTGACCTCAGGAGCTTACATTCTGTCAAGGGAGACATGTACATACCTATGCATATTCAAAATAAATATAAGGTAATTGGTGAGGGTAGGGAGTGGATGTAAGGCACTCGCAACTAGGGAGATCACAAAAACCCTCATTTAGGAGGTTGAACTTGAGCTAAGATCCTGAAGTTGCATGTGCTGTGGATGGAGGAAAAGGGAAGGGGGAGGGAGAGAAGGGGCAGGAGAGAGAGAGAAAGAGAGAGACAGAGACAGAGAGATCAGTTAGGAGGGCATTATACTAGTTCAGATGAGAATTAATAAGGGCCTGCAACAGAGTAGTAGAAGTAGGAATGAAAAGTTCCAGAAGAGGGAAACATTGCTAAACTGTGTAAAGGAAAAAGATTAAGGCAAATCATTCTCACACATAAGTATTAAGCATGCATATAAAACAAGGAAAATTCTTACCTAGAAAGTCTTTCATGCTAGAGAAAGAGGGAGACAAAAGAAAAAAAAACCACAATATTAGCAAGGAATGGATTCATTATTTCTATTTATAAAACTGTACCCTTGAAAAAGATTCATCTACTTCATAACTACAGTTCAGAATAAATCTGAAAATGACAAACAACTGACTGTTTTTAAAAGTTAGGATGCTAGGCTCTGCCCTCAATGTTCTTTGTGGCATTCATTCTTTTTTGATACCCTGAATTTGGGACTTTCTGGGCAGCCTTTTCTGGCTTAGTAGGGTGTTAGACCAAAAGCAAAAAATGCCCCACTAAGAGTCTACTAATGTTTTTTATCACTGGCTGTTCTACCACAGCTAGTAGCTAGCTCTAGGTAAATTACTCAAGCTCTTGAGGGTAAGGAACCTACTTGTCTTTCTCCAGATCTTTGGGATGTTGTGAGAGTAAATGAGTTCTGGGAAGAAAAGTATTCTATAAATCCATGGACAACTGTCAATTATTTATGGTCATTAGAAACAAGTTTTACAAAGATTAATAAGGTCTTCCTAAATTATCTGAGATTTTTATTTGGTTAGAGCAATACCTATGTCTATGAGTCTCAATTTCCTCTCCCATTACTATTTTTACCAAAGCCTAACCAAGTAAAAAGTTCAAGGGTTCTGAATTTCACTTCTTTGTTTACTCTCTTCAGGTGCTACTGAGTAGAAAAACTGTCAAAGACAGGTAAATAAAGGGAGAAGTAAAAGTGCCAGGACAGTCCTGGGATGCAGATAATCAATCTCTAAATAACTAAGAGTTGGTTACTCTGGAATGTTGATTCAGACTGCTTTGTTCCAAACTTTTAACTGGGTCTGTGTATGCACAAGTGACATCCCCTCCTCCCTTCTCCTGAAGAAGTCTCACCAATACCAGGAAAATCATATTCCAAGCAGATGCAGCATGACAGCTCTTTAAGGCTTTGCCAAAACATATACATAATTTGTACAGCAAAGAGAGGAGACTGATCGGTGCTTCTTCTGGAATACTTGAAGGACTTCATCAGTGTGGGTTTTGACCAACACAGATCCCAAAGCCTGCTTTGTATGACTTAGGAGATTGTCTTTACTAGCTGCTGTGGCCAAAAATTCATCACCTGGTGGTCAACCTCAGGGTGAGCTTCTTAATGGAGCTAGGATGGTCTTTGTTTGATAGACAGAGAATCTACTTCAGGGCCTGTTCTTGAAGCTTTTCTAGCCTAGCAGGACTTGCTGGAGACTGTCTGGCATTGCCTTCTAAGACCCAGGGTCATCCCCATACTATAGGAGGCATTAGACTAGGACTCTGGTGGAGGAGAAAAGAGCTGGAGGCCCACCTAGCATATTTCGCTGCTTCTACACAGGACTACACACAAACCTTGGTAAACTATTCACAGAAACACAGAATCTCAGAATAGGAAGGGATCTCAGATGCCATCAAGTCTATCCCATCCCTATATAAGAATGCCCTCTACAACGTTCCTGAATAATTATTCAGCCTTTGCTTGAAAACATCAAATGAGGAAAAGCTCATTACCTTCTGAAGCATCTCATTCCACTGCTGAGTGGCTCTGATTTTGAAGGGCTTCTTCCTGATTTTGAACCCAAATCTATCTCATTGAAACCTCTACCTACTGCTCTAGTTTGGCCTTCTGGTGCCAAGCAGAACAAATAGAAACCCTTTTCACATGACAGCCCTTTGAGTATCTGAAGAAAGCTATTAGATCCCCAAGTCTCTTCTAAAGCATAAACATCCTCAGTTCCTTCAGCTGATCCTTATTCACCACGACCTTGAGGCTCTTCGTCATCCTGGTCTCTTTTAGATACTCGCTGGTTTATTCACATGGTGCCCCAAATGGAACACACCATTTCAGATGGTGTGGAATGGTGTGGCATGAGGAGGGCAAGTTCACGAAGCCCTCTGCCAAGATGGATGTTCAAGGCCTTCCTGACTTCCCCTGATGCATTCTGCTTCACTATGCCCACTTCCTCAGGATGAGTATGGATTAACGCCTCCCTACCCTTTAAAGAGCTAAACACCATTTCAATGCACTGACTTTACTTCTATACACTTATTGTTACTTCACTTGTAAAAATGTTTTTAGTTTCCTTTTCCAGCTAATCGCTCATGTTTTCTGTTAAGATTTCAGCTAAATCTATTGCACTAAGCTTTTTTCGTAGAATCTGGCAGTAGCTTCTATAGTCAAGAAGCAATCTTTTCTTTTCACCAAGACAGGGGAATTAGGAAAGGATTAGAAGTTCTTTTGATAGATATTAGTTCTTGAAGTTTATGTTTCAAAGCAATGCTAATCTTTTCTACTGACAGCCTTACTTACAAGAATAAATGATTATGATAATATCCCACTTAATTTACAGCTGCACAGGTAGCATGACAAGGCTATTTGGGTCCTGCAACCACATAGAAGAAAGTCCTTAGACAGACATCAAACCATATAGTGAAGGGCTTTGAGAGGAAGCTGTGAGCCCCTGATAGGGTTGGTTGGTGTGAAATACAAAGATGACTTGACACAATTAGACAGCAATGAGGGCCAAGCAAATCTGGGTTTCTGGATGAAGAGGCCCAGAATAATTTTTCATAGATGAGTCAATGTTAGGAGGAGGCAGAAGGGCAAAGTGTCAATGCAATAACTCTTGGTATGCCACCACAATTTCTTATTCCAGAGGGTTTGCAGTATGGGTATTTCACAAAGGCAGCAGTCAAAATGGCCACTCTTCTTATTTTACCTGCTTTGAATCACAATGGGAGGTTAATGCTCCCAAAAGGGATTAGAAAGGGCAGGTTGTGATAATATGCCTTGTCATCAGCTGGTCTTTGATGAACT
The DNA here is from genome assembly GCF_011100635.1 of Trichosurus vulpecula. NCBI lineage: Eukaryota > Metazoa > Chordata > Mammalia > Diprotodontia > Phalangeridae > Trichosurus > Trichosurus vulpecula. The sequence continues at coordinate 103,215,336 of NC_050576.1, read as the reverse complement.
ATTGTGGAAAAATGTTTATATATGGAGTGACCCACGAAACAAGAAAAGACAGAAAGCAGTTCTATATCAGACACAAGCTTAAGATTGAGCATTGAATTCTGTGCCAACTCTTCTTTTTACTTTTCTTTTTTTGGGGGAGGGGCAGCAATTGGGGTAAAGTGACTTACCCAAGGTCACATAACTAGTAAGTGTGTCAAGTGCCTGAGGCTAAATTTGAACTCTGGTCCTCCTGACTCCAGTGCTAGTGATCTATCTACTGCGCCATCTAGCTGACACACTCACTCTCACTCTCTTCTATCTCATCCTTGCCCCGAATTTTTACCCAACCTCTCCTCTGGACTTCTGTGAACTTCTCAAGAATGTGGACTTGCTTCCTTCCTATCAGCCTTTGGTGGTCCTTTTTGGTGGGCTCGTGCAAGTCAGCTCAAACCACCAGAAAGGGAGCTGCATCATATAAAAAGTTGGGGGTGATCCATGTTGGGATTCAAGGTAGGGAGAAGATCAATGATTTAGCACAATGCAAGTATCTGCTTTTCAAGGAAGGCAGAAATTTCATGTTTCTAAAGGGGAAAAGAAATGTCTCCCTTTGTTAGGAATGTTTCCCTTAGCCCTCTGTATGGATGGGCTTAAGGATAATTTACTGTCAGTGTAGGAAGCAGGACAGCCTGACATTGTACAAGGATTTGAGTTCAATTCTTCAGCTTTTGGCAAAATAGCTCAAGTTCACAAAAAAATCAAATGGTACTTCTTGATAGTTTCCTTGACATAAAATTCCTGAACTTTGCCCTTCTTTTTTCTTGACTCCCTGATATTCCAATAAGTTAAGAGTTAACGATAGTTCAATTCAGACAGAAAAGTTAAGGAGCTCAGATGAAATGTCACAAGAGATTTACTTTTAATTTTTCCTTTCTATCCTTCTGTGACTGAGTATATGTTCTGGTTCATGGTGTTCAACAGTCATTTTTTAAATGCCAATCCAGAAATGTGGACTACTGAGGGAAAGCCAGGAAGAGACTGATAAAGCAGAGGATGAGAAGAAGTATTTCTAAATAGCTTCATGGGGGCAATGTGAATTGGAAATGGTGAGTTAGAAAGCAACATAATAAAGAGAAGTAGAGCTCAGCATGATGAATTTATGTCAGTACCTGAAACTCAACATATCTGAAGCTAATCTTTTTTTGGAGATATCTAATATTTTATTTTTCCCAAAAGCATGTAAAAACAATTTTTAACATTAGTTTTTTTTTTTAATTTTGAGTTCCAAATTCTCTCCCTTTTCTTCCCCCCTTTGAGAAACTAAGCAGTCTGATTTGGTTATGTACGTGCTGTCATGGAAAACATTTCCACATTAGTCATGTTGTAAAAGTAAATTCAAACAAACAAATCCCCCAAAACAAAAAAAAAAACCAAGAAAAATAAAATTTTAAAAAAGTATGTTTCAATCTGCATTCAGACTCCATCAGTTATTTCTCTACAGGTAAATAGCATCTTTCATCATAAGTCTTTCGGAATTGTCTCGAATCATTATATTGCTGAGAATAGCCAAGTCATTCCCAGTTGATCATAGCATAACATTGCTGTTACTCTGTACACTGTTCTCCTGGTTCTGCTCCTTTTATTTTGTTTCAAGTAAGTCTTCCCACGTTTTTCAGAGAGCATCCTGCTCATCATGTCTTGTGGCAAAATAGTATTCCATCATAATCATATACCTCAACTTGGTCAGCCATTCCCCAATTGATGGGCATCCCTTCAATGTCCATTTTTTTGTCACCACAAAAAGATATACTATAAATTTTTGTATATAAAAGTCCTTTTCCGTTTTTTAAAAAAATTTCTTTGGGATACAGACCCGGTAGTGGTATTGCTGGGTCAAAAGATAGTATGTATGCACAGTTTTATAGCCCTTTGGGCATAGTTCCAAATTGTTCTCCAGAATGGCTGAATCTGTTTATAACTCCACCAACAGTACATTAATGTTTCAGTTTTCCCACATCCCCCAACATCTGTCACTTTCTTTTTCTGTCATATTAGCCAATCTGATAGGTATGAGATACTTCAATTTGCATTTCTCTAATCAATAGTGATTTAGAGCATTTTTTTAACATAGCTATAAATGGCTTTGATTTCTTCTGAAAACTGCCTGTTCATGTTGTTTAACCATTTATTAATTGGAGAACGACTTATATTCTTAGAAATTTGACTCAGTTCTCTATGTATTTGAGAAATGAGGCCTTTATCAGAGAAACTTGCTGCCAAAATTCTTTATGATTGCTGTGTATTTCCCTCCATCCTATTTCCCCCCACCCCCCGCTTATCCTACTCTCTCCTTTCACCCTATACATCCTCAAAAGTGTTTTGCTTCTGACTAGCACCTCCCCCAATATGCTTTCTCTTCTATCAGCCCCACCCCACCTTTCTCTTATACTCTTTCCCTCCTACTTTTCTTTAAGGTAAGACAAGATTTCTATATCCAACTGAGTATGTATGTTATTCCCTCTTCAAATTAATTCTGATGAGAGTAAAATTCAAGCACTCTCTTCTACCTTACCCATCTTCCATTCCATTATAAATACTCTTTCAATCCTATTTTACGTAAGATAATTTACCCCATTCTCCCTTTCCCTTACTCCTTCTCCAAGTGCATTCTTCTTTCTCACCCCTTAATTTTATCTTTTTTAGACATCATCCCATCAAATTCATCTTATGCCCACACCCTCTATGTACACTTCTTCTAACTGCTCTAATAAAGTTCTTAGGATTTACAAGCATCATCTTCCCACGTAGGAATGTAAGCAATTTAACCTTACTGAATCCCTTATGATTTCTCTGTCCTGTTTACCTTTTTATGCTTCTCTTGATCTCATATTTGAAAGCAAAATTTTCAATTCAGCTCTGGTCTTTTCATCAAGAAGGCTTGAAAGTCCTCTATCTCACTGAATATCCATTTTTCCCCCTGAAGGATTACACTCAGTTTTGCTGGGTAGGCCATTCTTGGTTGTAATCCTAGCTCCTCTACCCTCTGCAATATCTTACTCCAACCCCTATGATCCTTTAATACAGAAGTTGCTAAATTTTGTGTTATCCTTACTATGACTCAATGATATTGGAAATTGTTTCTTTCTGGCTACTTGCAATATTTTCTCATTAACCTAGTAGCTCTGTAATTTATCTAAAATATTCCCAGGAGTTTTCATTTTAGGATCTCTTTCAGGAGGTTATTAGTAGATTCTTTCCATTTCTATTTTACCCTCTGGTTCTAGAATATCAAGGCAGTTTTCCTTGATAATTTCTTGAAAGGTGGTGTCTAGATTCTTTTTTTGATCATGGCTTTCAGGTAGTCCAATAGTTCTAAATTATCTCTCCTTGATATATTTTCCAGGTCAGTTGTTTTTCTAATGAAATATTTCCCATTTTCTTCTATTTTTAAATATTTTGTTTTAATTTTTTTTGTTTTATTGTTTCTTCACATATAATGGAGTCATTAGCTTCCACCTGCCCAATTCTAATTTTTAAGGAATTATTTGTGAGCTTTTGTATTTCCTTTTCCATTTGGCCAATTCTGCTTTTTAAGGAGTTCTTTCTTCAGTTAATTTGTGTACATCTTTTTCCATGTGGCCAGTGATGCTTTTTAAAGAGTTCTTTTCCTCAGTGAATTTTTGTATATTTTTGTCCATTTGGCCAATTCTGTTTTTTAATGAGTTCTTCTCTTCAGTAGATTTTTGTGCTTCTTTTACCATTTGGCCTAGTCTGCTTTTTAAGGTGTTATTTTCGTGTGTGTGTGTGTGTGTGTGTGTGTGTGTGTGTGTGTGTGTGTGTGTATCCTTTACCAAGCTGTTGACTCTTTTTTCATGATTTTCTTATATCAGTCTCAATTCTTTTTCGATTTTTTCCTCTAACTCTCTCATCTGATTGTTAAAATCCTTTGTGAGTACTTCCAGGAATTCTTTTCATGCCTGAGACCAATTCACATTTTTCTTTGAGGCCCTGAGGCAGTTTTGACTTTGTTGTCTTTTTCTGAGTTTGTGTTTTATCTTCCCTGTCACCATAGTAACTTTCTATGATCAGGTTCTTTTTGTTGTTTGCTCCAGCCTATTTCTTAAAACTATGTTAAAGCTGGGCTTTCCTTCTTGAGTGGATGGAGCACTGTCCCAAGCTTCAGGTTTTTTGTACAGCTGTTTTCAGAGCTAGTTTGGCAGGGGGTGGGGGGAAGTGTTCTATAAGTTTTCAGTTCTCCTAAGGTAGTATGATCTAAGAAGAGGTGTGTTTATTACTCTCCTGCACTGTGTTCTGGTCTGTGAGTGACCCTAAATGCTTTTTTCTGCCCTGGAACTGTGACCAGGGTCCTTGCTCCCCTGGGGCCGCAAACTCTCAGGAGCTGGTGCTCCTCCTTGCCCTGAGACTGTTGACTCAGAATTTCAATCCAGATCTGTGTATGGGCAATGCAACAGAGTTCTAAAGCCACTGCCAACAAAGGGACCACTATAATCTTCTGACTACTTGACCCCCTGTAACCAGAATGGCCTTTGTTTTCTTTGAATGACTCAGCTTACCTCATTGAGCCTCTGGATGCTGTGGCTTGCTCTTCCAGGGCAGGAAGCCCAGAGAGCATGCCAGGAAGCAGAGAACTTCCTGTGTGATGAGTCATGGGGCTGGCTGAGGGGAGGTGTTAATGTCTACGCTAGGGGGAGGGGCCAACTCGAGAACCAATCCGCCCTGGTCATTCAGGTGGCGCTTGATGATGTCAAAAACTCTGTAAGAGGGGAGAGGACAGCTTGAAGAGCTCTCTTTCCTTTTCCGGTTGGTGTGGGAGCAATGGGGAGCGTGACTCTGGGCCAGCCTTTGCTCTCGGGCCGAGCCCAGATGTTGGTAACTATGAATTGTATTGGGTCTGTCTGTTGATATTTGTAATTTGTTTATATTTTGGTTTTGAGGTTCGGGGTGCTGGTTTGTTTTCCCCCGAACTAAATGAATGTTTTGAACCTCAGGGTGCTGGTTTTTTCCCCTGAAGTAAGTCAATGAATCTGTATTTTGTCTGTCTCTTGATGCTTGTCTGTCTGCTCCCCTGAACTAACTGAATGCTGGCATTTTCTCCTGAACTAAATGAATGTTGTCTGTATGCTAACTGAATGCTGGATTAAAGTAAGCTGGTCAACCCCTTCACCGTGCTTTTCTTGTTGAAGCAGATAAAAAGAACCTGTGCTTTCCCGGAGTCCCAGCAGCCTCCTGGGTGCCGGCTGTGGGGGAAGGATCTTACGCCCCCACCGAAGCTGCTAGCTGGGTTGTTAAAACACCCCCTTACTGTCTGTAGGCTGAGAGTTCTGGGAGCTGCTGCCCATTCAGTTGCCCTGAGGGCCTGCTGTTGGCTTGCTTGGGTCCTGGCTGTGCTGGACTGTGCTCTACTTTCATCCTGGTGCAACAGACCTTTCCTTCTGACCCTAGTTGCCTTGGGCTGGAAAATTGTTTCACCATATCCTTTTGTGGGTTCTGCCACTCCAGAATTTGTTTTGAGATGTTATTTTAAAGTTGTTTGGAAGGGAATTTGGGAGAGCTCAGGTGGGGCCCTGCCTTTTTTCCACCATCTTGGTTCTGCCCCCCCATCTAAAACTAATATCACCTTTCCTCCTTTATGAATTTCCTGTTAATAGCAGTCTATCATTCATACTAAAAACCATCTTTGATTCCTCCCTCTCCTTTGCCTATCACCATAATTAGTTATCAAGACCTACTAATTCTACCATTAAAACCTTTCTATTTTCACTCTAGTTCAGAATTTAATTACCTCTAATTTGGATTATAGAAAGAGCCTCCAAACTTATCTTCCCAACTCAAATCTCTGTCCCGTTCCATTCAGCCTACACAATGTTATCAGATTAAGCTGAAAGTCATGGGACTCAGAGAAGGAGATCTTGGAGAACATTTCAATCTAAGCACCTTGCTTAAGATCACAAGTAGTGTGACATCCAATGTAGAACTCCTCCCACTGTACCATATTGCTCAAAAACATAAACTGCTTCCCTATTAAACTGCCCAGTAAAGTTCAACTTCCATAGTCTGGCACTAAACACCTTCCACAATATCATCTTTATTCTTTCCAGCCTTACCTCATACTAAACTATGTATAAATCATCTATAAATTCAAGCATGTCATCCTTTAGCCCAACAGGCACGATTTTCTAAACACATACTATGTTTTCCCATCTCGGTGCTTTTGCTTACAGCAATTTTTATACCTAGAATGCTTTGTCTCATTATTTTCACTTGCAGAAACTTACTTTCAAGATCTACCTAAAACAGCACCTTTACTATGAAATTACCATGATATCCATGCCAGAACTGATTCCTTCCCGCTTTGAACTCTCAGAGTATATCGTACCTGTCATACTCTATTTTGTATTGTAATCATTTTTCTACATAGCTAAATTTCCATTTTGTGACCTAGGGTTAGTCTTACTTAACCTCTTTAAGACTATCAGTTGTGGAGAGGGTGCTGACCTAGGTGAACAAAGGAGTTTATTCACTTGAGTGGTCCCTCTGCCAATGAAATCACAGGTCCAGTTCTCCCTAATTTCCACATCAGCATTACATAAATTCCTTGAGAGTAGAGTCTATGTTTGTTGTTAAAATAATCCTCTTTGGAATTAAAACACCTAGACAGGAAAGCATTTTATAGACAAATGATTACAAAACAATTTCTAATGGGGGTAAAGGACATGAGCATCTAGAAGACCTTGTTTAAGAAGTCTTATCCCCTATAAGACAATAAGCTCCATGAGGGTAGGAGCTCTGTCTTACCTAATCTTTGTATTTTTCCCATTTCCGGTACAGTGCTCTAGATACAGTTCCTACATTATTAAAGGTTTATTGAATGAATGGGCTGTATGCCATTCAATGTTTCACATGGTTTTGTTGGTATAAAGACAATAGTTAATATGCTTGAAGTCCTTTTTTCTTGAAAAATAAAGTTGTTATTCTTTATTAAAACAAAAACAGAAATTAAAAACTAAAGAAAATAGAAAAAAACAAAATAATCCTCTTTGTGTTCCTTTCAGCACTTAATATATGGCATACATTTGATAAACATTTACTGAATCTAATTCTTCAGAGAGAATTGACTGAGGTAGTTCAGAAAAAGGACAGTATCCAAAGGTGACATCCTGGAAAATAAAGCCCAGTCCATCCCAGGACTTTTCAGAGATTCTGATGGTGCTAGTGCCAGACTGGGGAGTCGGTTCCTACCAGGATTTGTTAAGAACTACTCCTCCAGTAGATCCCACACTAAATCCAATCTGCTGCCCTCTTAGTAGAGTTTGGAAGCTCAGTGAGAGTAGATAGTGTGATGTGTCATCCAAGAAAACTGCTCTTAGGTTCAAAGAAGAGAAGCCCATAACCTAGGAATGAGGAAATGGCAGTTCTCTTCTAGAATGTTCTGATCACATTAGAGCTGGAGTGTGTCTTCAGTTCTGGGTGCCAATTTTAGGAAGGACAGAGTTCCAGAGGAGGGAAACCAAGATGGTAAAGGGTGTCTCAAGTTCATGCTGTAAGAAGTTTTATGGAAGAAACTGGAGATAGTTAGTCTAGATAAGTGAAGACTTAAAGAAAGTGTGATAACTACCTTCAAGGAAGGCAGTAGAGAAGAGAAGAGTGCTCGGTTTGATGAGAAAGGACCTGAATTTAAATCCCATTTCTGCCAACTTACTAGTTATGTGACTCTGGGCAAATCATCCAACTTCCTTGGGCTTCAGTTTCTTTATCCATAAAATGGGGTTGGACTAAATTATCTCAAAGTTCCTGTCCAGCTCTAAATCTATGAGCCAAAGTATTTGAAATGATGTAACATGAAAAAAGACTAGGCTTGCTCTGTTTGGTGCCTGAGGGCAATAGGTGAAAGTTACAGAGGCAAATTTAGGTATGATATAAAGAAAAATGTCTTAATAGAGCTATCAAACACTGGGCTGTGTTGATCTGCGTTGGGAGGTTGTTGATGTCCCCTAATTAGCTATCTTTAAACAAAGGCTTGATAACTACTTGTTGGTTATATTACAGTGGGTATTCATGTTTAGCTATGGGTTGTATTAGCTTAGGGGCTTTGAACCTGGGGTCCAAGAACCTCTTGACAGATTTCAGGGAATCTATAAACTGAGGCAAGAAAAAAAGATATCCTTATTTTTACTAACCTCTACCTAAAATTTGATATTTCCTTCAATTATGAAATTTTAAAAAGACAAAAAAACTTCTGAGAAGGGGTCCATGACACAAAAAGGCAAAAAATCCCTTGGTCATTAAGGCATTTCTCAAATCTAAAATTCTATGATTCTGTCATCTCTTTTAAGAAGACATTTGAGCTTCTAGCCAACGTGCAATCTTATATATAGATGCCTCTAATATTTGCTACAAAAAGGATAGTAGCTGAAGGGAATTTCAGGTCACCACTAAGATTCCGATGGAAAACAATATATTATCACTTTTAAAACTAGGTTCTATTATTTCTCTGATGGGATTAAAGGATGTTTGAAGGAAGAATTATTCTCTCTGTTCCTATGGCTCAACCAGGGGCAACGTATTACACGTAGAGAGCTCCAGAGAAGAAAAGACTGAACACTGTTCAGGATCTAACAAGAAGACAGACATGAAAAGAAAGTGACCAGGTAGATATATGATTCTAACAGTGCTCCAAATGCAACATTCTGGTGTATTCTACCTTACCCCACTTGAGGTTCCCTTGTAATATCCTCATGATTTGGGCCCTGCTTCTAATAAAAGAGCAGAACAGAATCTCACCATTAGTTCTGATGGTAAAACTGGAAAAAGGTAGGAAGCATGGCTGGTTTTGATTTGTAAACTGTGCAGGGTTTCCAAAACAGCAGAGACAGACTTAGGACGGAAAACCCATAAAAGCTTTTAACTTAAAAGTTATCAGGAGTCCAGGAAAGCACATAATTAAAACCAATAAAGTTTAAAATAAAATCGTGGCTCTGGAAGGTTGGGAAGGAGGGGACTGCTGAAATTGGTTCAACTTGTGTTCCTACGGAGGCAGAGCCTGGTCCCACAAGGATAGGAAAAACCACAACAATAACAACAAAAAAGCCCCAAGCAACTTACATTTACATTTCCCCCAAAGAGCATCTTATATCATGTTCTGATGTATTAGCTAAGCCTGGGGAAATAATCGAGCTATTCTGGGATGGGATGTGGAGAACTAATTTTTTTTCTCTCAGATTATTCATTCATTAATGACTGATGACCAAGTAACTGATCCGAGCATGGCTGCTGCTAAAGATTTGCTAAGGTCAAGTGTAAGAAACATAAACCTGAGTTAATCGCCGGCCCTTTAAAGGCTGAACAGTATTACTTCTACCCAAAAAGTCTGTCTAGTTCACCCTGCTGCCTCTGGTCTTCCTCTAATCCAGCCCAAACAAAGAGCAGTCTTCCCTTTAACTGAAATACTCCAGGGAGGGCTGGTCTACCAACCTCTCAACTTCCCATCTCAGTTTCTTGTTTTGTTCTGAACTGCTCTTCTTTTCTCCTGAAGTTCAAATGAATATAAATGGTAATGATAAAAAATCACAACAATAAATAATTTTAAAAAACTCACATTTTGAAAGTACTTTAAGGTTTATCAAGCACTTTTCTCACAATCCTAGGAGGTAGGTGGTACAATATAATTATTCCTGTTTTATAAATGAGAAACCTGTGTCTCAGAGAAGTGCCATGATGAAAAACTGGGAAGGAAATGCAGGGTTGAAGATAAGCCTTCTGTTAACTTTCAAACTTTTTGTTAACTTTTAAACTTTTGTTAATTAATAATGTTAATCATGTAAAGGTAAGGCCACTGAAGGAAGCTACAAGAGCACCTAAATTAGCTGAGCATCTTGGGAGTAAACAACACATGCTCTATATTCCTCTCCTGGTACAGAGGGGTGACTTAGTGACTCACAACCCAAAGGGATGGGATGGTGGGTGGACATTATTTCAAGACAGTTCAAACATAAAGGCAATCTAAGTGGGATAAACAGTCAGGCACAAATGACTTCAATGTCATCTTCCTTTTTTGATCATTATTACTATTTATTGTATACAGAATATTATCAACAAATCAGAAGATACAGGAAGCCTAGGATCTAATGGAAGTTAATGATAGAAATATTTGTGAAGCTTCTCATTTCTGAGGACTAGGGCAGCATCTTTGCCAACTAAGCAAATCTCATAGGCTCTAGGGGCAGAAAATCCTTTAGAAGTCACCTTGTCTAAAGTCCTCCTTTCACAGATGAGTAAACTGAGGGATAGAGAAGTGAAGTAATTTGCTCCAAGTAATACAAGTGATCAGACAGAGCCAAGATTTGCAACCAGGTCCTCTGATGCCAAATCTGGTGCTTTCGCTACCACACTATTTTGTTTCCTCTTAACATTTTATGTAGAAAGAAGAGGTTATTTTCACTGCATACCATAAATTCTGGTACCTCTTGCTCTCACCATAGCTAGGGTAGAATAAGTGGAAGCTAAGACTGCTTCTTTCCTTCCTTTTTACAAATGAGGGAGCTGAGCCACAAAAGTAAAGCAACTAAGTTCATTCATTCAGGGGTGGAGCCATACCTAGAATTCAGTCTCCAGACATCTACCCCGTGCTGTAACCATTAGATCATATCGCTAGTATGTGCTATGAGCACTCAAGTGTTTATTTTCAATCCAGACAACACATTTCTTTGAGAAAACTCACAGTTCCCAAGAGAATTTTGAGCTCTCTTGAAGACTTAGAAACCCTGCCCATGATGGTGTAAATCTGAGAAGAGGCCAAGGATTCCTTAAGGCATGTGAGGCAAAGCCCACATTACACTGATGGCTTTGAAGCTCTTAAGGTCCACAGAAGCATCTGCCTTCAGCCCTCTCCAGGCTTCTCTGTCATCTCACCTCCACAGCACTTTGTCTCCCATGCCAGAGAAACCTCTGGACTCTGGAAGCTCCCCCCACCCCTGGGCTGATTATACTAGAAGTGCTCTCCATGCGCCTTCCATCCTGCCCCTCGGCCTCACCTGATCTCAGCTCTTTCCGGAGCCTCCGCTTTAAGGAGGCGGCCAGGGTCAAAGTTGGCCACACTTCTCTCAAGCTGTCATTTCCACAAGGACTTTCTCTGCCATGCCACAAAGCCACATAACTCTCTACTCCCTGCCTCTAGTTTCCTTTTAGGTTCTTACCTTATTAGAAAGAAGGTCAGCTATCTGTTTGTATTTGTATTCCTAGTACTTAGCGTATAATAAATACTTGTTGACTGACTGACCACCTGGTTAGTCTAAATCAGGGATGGGATGGCCTCGAGGCTACATGTGGTCCTCTAGATCCTCAAGTGCCATCCTTTGACTGAATCTAAACTTCACAGAACAAATCCCCTTAATAAAAGGATTTGTTCTGTAAAACTTGGACTCAGTCAAAAGGCTGCACCCAAGGACGTTGAGGACCACATGTGGCTTTGAGGCTGCAAGTTCCCCATCCCAGTATAAACCACCGTCACTAACCTTTCCTATACTTGGCCTACATAAGATTAAAGTAGAATCAGCTGCTTGAAAATGCAGCGCATTTCTGAAGTTTCATTTCTAATGTTTACAATCTTTTCCCCTTTTCTTCTCTGTCCCCTGCATGATTTATTTTGGAGCCTAGCCATATTTTGGGCCAATACTGATTTACATCTTTATGTTACTTTACAATAGTTGATGAGATTGGCTCCTAAGGACGTTAAAAAAAACCCCTCAGTTACCACATCCCTCTTAAGAGATCATTACGTCAGAAAAGGTTAACAGATCATGTAATACATCATAGATGCAAAAATCCCTCGCAAATTCACTTCTTGAATGAATTTGCTTTTCTCAGCCCTACTTCAATTTTGCAGTCTTTTGCCTCTTCTGGATCATGGCTCTTGGACTCTGCAACAGCTGTTGTTGGTTACTACCACCACAGCCCTAGGCATTAAACTTTCCATGTCCACAGTTGGGGGAGGGGGGAGTTTTAATATGATAAAGGCCAAAATCCAGAAACCTACTTGGGTTGCAGTTATTTTAATTTTCTTTGGATTAGCTTGTGAATCAAAACCTTTACAATGCGGTTTAAGAGTCTCTGTTGAAGCCCAGACAGAGGAAGTGAATAGCAGGTACTGAAGTAATAGAAGGGAATCTTTTCATTGAGGAGGTACTGCCAGAGCCTAGGCTCCCTTCTTTCTCTCCTCTCTTCCACTGCTCTGGGGACTCATTGAGTGACAGATGGAAAAGTGGACTGAGCTGGAGGTCTAGTCACCAGCCTTCACTTTGGCCCTTTCCAGATGACCAAAGCATTTAAGAGCAAGGGGTATTAAGGATGGGCCAGGTAACAGTGTATTCTAGGTGGGCATGTCCCAAAAACTGTGAGTGAAAGCAGCGCTGGTCTGTTAGGACGAATGATCATCTGTCATTTGATAAAATGACCGTTTCCTCATCTGAAGAATGGCAATGACAGTACCTACTTCTCCAGACTGTGGTCAGGATCAAATGGGATAACAAGTGTAAAGCATTTAGTGCAGTGCCTGGCACACAGTGGGTGCTGTATAAATGTTCACTTATTTGTTATTATGATTATCGTTGTTATTATGATAAGGAAGACTGGTAAGAGAGAAGCAAAACAATTTAAACCAAACTGAGCTCAGAGAAGCAGGCTTTCATACTTGCATTTTAAGAGGACAATGGTGAGCATGTTGAGCTCACCATTAAAGCCATTAAACCGCATGGCTTTAATAAGTAGGAAGCTAAGGGTTTAAAGTAACAGGATTCCTGGTTCCCAGTTCTTTCAAGTGCTGTGAGAGCTAGAGACCAGTACGTGGTTTTTTAGGAAGTCTGTTTTTGGTTCTTTTGCTTTTACCTTGGACCAGAGATCTTAACCTTTTCTGTGTCATTGGCCCCTTTTGGCAGTCTGCTGAAGCTTATGGACAACTTCTCACAATAATGTCTTTAAATGTACAAAATAAAATGCATAGGACTACAATGGAAATCAATTACAATTAAAAGGGACTTATTTTTCCTGTCCCAGTTAAAAAACCTCCTGAAATCTACTGATTCATTAATCCCAGGTTAAGTACGTCTCCCTTAAACATTTGTGTAATTTAATATTGGAATCATCTCTAGCTGCTAGGAAGAGAGATCAGAAACAGAGCTTTTAATAATTTTCTACTCTAGTTTTCTTGTTCAATATTGTCCAAGAAGTATCTCTAATTCACAAGGTTACCTACAATTTGGGCAGCTAGGTGATACAGTGAATAGAGCGCTGAGCCTGGAGTCAAGAAGACTCATTTTCATGAATTCAAATCTGGCCTTAGATATTTACTAGATTGGCGACCCTGGGCAAGGTGCTTAACCCTGTTTGCCTCAGTTTCCTCATCTGTAAAATAAGCTAGAGAAGGAGATGGCAAACCACTCCAGTATCTCTGCCAAGAAAACCCCAAATGGGGTCACAAAGAATAGGACAAGACTGAAATGACTCAACAACAACAGCACCTACAGTTCTTCCATCCACAGCATGTTCCTTGCCAATGTGATCAGAAACTCTCCCAATAGGTTTAAGAGGGGGCCAAGAGGTCGTGGAGTCTGAAAAACGCAGTGGAAAAACCCAACCTGCCTTTAGCGGTCAGACCCTGTGATCAAAAGTTACAGATGTGAGATAACAATCAATTCTTCACAAAATATATTTATTTTGCGTCCTGTGCCAGACACTATGGAGAATATAACAAAAGCAGGAGACACGAATCCTACCTTCATGAACTTAAACTGGGGTGGGGGTGGGGAGATAAAACACATGAAGCAATCAGTCTAATAAAAGTGCTTATACAGGACAAACAAAAAGAACACAGAAAAGCAATGATATAAATATAATCAAAACGTATGACACAGACAATAAATATTATGTATAAGCCATCAGGAAAGGCAGAATAATGGCTGGGATTATTGGATAGGCTTCAGGGAAGAAACTGGATCATTTCTGTGTGATGTACAGGGCCAATTAGGCCTCACTGAAACTGAGTGAAACCAGGCTGCGTGGCTTGGTTGTGAGAAGCCTGGGAAGATCTTGGAAGGAAGGAATGCAAAATACCTTGCTGGGGACACAACTACTAACAGTGGCTTTGAGCAGGACTGGGAATACTGAAACCTGAGGCTCTGTGTGTTTTAGTTTCTCACTAATTCCTCAGCCCTTTCGTCTCATAGATGTGGACTTTGACCCTTCAGATCCTGGAAGGAATACTCCGAATTTAGGAATTTTCTTTCAGTTCAAAAGTCAAGATACAGCATGGTGCGGTCGCTATGGCACTGAAACTGGAGTCAGGTTCAAATCCTGCCTAAGACATGAACTACCTGCATGACCTGGTAGTCACTAACCTTTCTATGTCTGTTTCTGTTTCCTCCTCTGTAACACTAAGATCCTTTCCAGATCTAACTCCAGGATTCTATGTTGCCTTAGATGCTTTGAGAATCACAGAAAACACCTAAGAGAGCATCTATTCCAATCTCATGTTACAGAAGAGAAAACTGAAGAGCTAAGTTTGTAATATATAGGTCTTCTGATTCCAAATTTGGTACTCTTTTTAACTATAGCAGAGCCCATTAATTAAGCATTAATTCAGATTTCTCTAATTTAGAATTTGTAATAAGCTAAACAGATATTGGTTTGAAATACACCTGTGAGAACAAGGTTTCCTAAGAAAACTAGTAGTATAAACAAAATGCTTTTCTGAAAAAAGTGCTTTTCAGGGATTTAAAAATCAGTAGCAATGCCATTTACATATACAACTGCTACACTAATTGCAAATGGTATGTATATACTTGCTCACTAATAAACATGGATAGAGAAGGTTTACTTGAAAAGACAGTCACTATTTCTATAATTATATATTAAAAAAATAAGATGACTAATAAAAATGAGCATATTTTATGTATGTAGATTTGCCTTTTCAACTAATTATTTTTCCAGATAAAATTTTTAAACACGTTTGTTTTACTAGATTTTCCCAAGGTATAACTACATACACATGGACATACACACTGTGCTCCTAATTAGATTTAATACTCAAGAATATATTATAGCTCACATTCAGTTGATTCCAGAATTATCAAGAAAGAGGTTTTTCTAGGCCTGGTAGGAGCTTCTTTCTTACCCTGTCTTGTCTCTTCTTGGACTTTTGTCCTTTTATTTTGTTTTTATTTTGTCCTTATATTCCTTGCACTGACCACAGTGCCATAGTCAAGCATTTAACGAATGCTTGTTAGAAATTCTAAGAGTAGGGCCTCAAATCAATTGCTTACCACCTTGGGCAGGAGATTTGGTGAGGAGCTGAAGAGCTAGAATGAGATGTTAGGATCACTTTTGCATTTTCTTTAGCTAAGCTAATTCTTGCTCCCTATTTCCTTCAATAGATATTCAAGAGCTCCACTGTCCCATATTACCACAGAATGTGAGTTTCTTTCCCTATTCACATAAGGCTTTCAAGCAAGTTTATATTCCAACAAAGAAAGCAAAAGATCAGAGTGGGGAAGAACACAGAACTGGGATTTTTTTCAATAGTTTGGGCCAGTCTCTCACGAGCCTCCTTAGGCATACAGTTTTTAGATCCTATGTCTAATGGGCAAGGTTCGTCATAAAAAGAGGCATCAACCCCTGGGGTCCCTGACTGCGGCTTCCAGACTTCACCTACCTTACTCTTCCCGGCTGTTGTTGTTCCGTTATTTCCAGTTACGTCAGACTCCTCGTGACCCCATTTGGAATTTTCTAGGCAAAGATACTGGAGTGGTTTGCCATTTCCTTTTCCAGCTCATTTAACAGATGAGGAAACTGAGGCAAACTTGCCCAGGGTCACATAGCTAGTAAGTGTCTTGAGGCAGGATTTGAACTCCAGGTCTGGTACTTTATCCACTGCACCACCTGACTGCCCCTTCCTGGATACCACTATGCTAATTATAAATTACAAGGTTTCTTTGGAAAGACCTATACAATGGAAGATTTGACAATTTTTACATCAAAAAAGTTGGGCTAGGCAATTCTAGAACTCTCCCTGCCACAGGAGTCAATCTAACACACTTTGTGTCTGTGTTTCCTGTGTAATTTCTAAGAAACATTGCTGGGTTTCAAGGCTGGGCTACAAAGCCAACTCCCTAGTTATGGATAACCACCACCCACACTAGACAATGAATAGGTCAAACTCACAGCTGAGGAAGGGTTGAGCCTTGATGTGAAAGCCAACTCTGATCATTAAACCCTTTGTCTTAAAGCTATCTGCAGATCTATTTTTAATTGCTGTAATCCAATTAAAGATACTGGCATTGAGAATGGGGGGAAAATGAGGCTCTTTAATTTTTGATGAGTTTTAATTTTTTGTGACTTTTTTCAGTTATCAAGCACTTATTTTTCTCCCTCTCAGCCCCACCCGGTGGCGTGCTATAGCCAGCTCGAATTGCCTCTTGGGAGCATATTATTAAATTTTCAGTGTGAGCATTTGCACCTTGTAAAGAGGCAAACACTACAAATCAGGGCTTGATTTATTTTTGTTGTTGTTCTTGATTGTCTAAATTTAATAAAGTGATGGAGAAAATGTTAATAATGCAGATTAAATTTAAGTGTGTCAAACACATATCCTACCCCCACCCCCTCCTGCCTCGATTGATTACTAAACATTTACCAGCTTACCTCTGCTCTCACTGGAAAAAAAATTCTTGTAACAATTACACACACACACACACACACACACACACACACACACGTATATGTTCAAGCAAAATAAATTCCCATATTGACTATGTCTAAGAATGTGTCTTGTTCTGCATACGTGGTCTGCATCATCTTTTTAGAAGCTGTAATAATCCCTTACAGTTCTATTCTAGCATGTTTACTTTTGGAGTGTTTTCACATCAAGTTCACATTTAATCTTCTTAAGGTGTACATAAGTACAAAGGCCATAAAGCAGGAGGCCTAACTAGAATACAGAAGCCCAGATTTTGAGCCTGGGCTTCTTTCCAGCAGACCAGACACATATACTTCAACAGATTCAAGTGATTGCCTAGGTTATCCTTTGAAAACTAGAGCTCAAGAAATAACTACATTCTATAACACAGAACCAAAGAAACATCTATGTTATGTATAACATATAACTAAAGAAACAAGGAAACAGAAAGTGCTCTGCCTCTTCATCATCTCTCCCCACTTGCCTGAGAGGGATATTTTTTTCCCTGACAACAACTGGCTTAAAGGGAAGTACAGCTCTATCTGCCTCACTTTTAGGCAGTTCTTTCTTCTCTTGGACTGGGATCTAACTCTAAACTAGGTGGGGCAAATCAAAGAAGTGTGGGATTTGCAGGATTCTTTTTCCCCCAAAGTGTGCTACTCATACAAGGTTCAAGCTTTCCATTGACAGGCGATCTCTCATTTAAAGGGAGTAAGGAAAGGGCCTCTTAGAGCTGTCACATAAGAAAAAGAAAAAACAAACTCTGGAGAAGTTGCTGCTGCTTTCACAACCTTTTCCTAAGTCTCAATGGAACAAGAGTTCAACTTCTGCCCAGTCCAGGTCTACAAGGCACTGTCTCTGTGTCTTTATTCTTCCTCCTCATTTTCACTTAGAATTCCTAGCCTTCTGTTTCAACAACCTGGCTAGCAGCTTCTGTGGGGGTATAAGATTCACCCACAGCCAGCACCCAGAAAGCTGCCAACAGCACAGGTTCTTTCGATCTGCTTAATTAAGGAAAGCAAGGTGAAGGGGTTGACAAGCTTACTTTTAATTCAAATATCATTCAGTTAGTTCAGGGGAAAAAAACCAGCACCTTAAACTTCAAAACAAAATGCAAACAAATTACAGACATCAACAGACTTTGTCTGATTCAAGTCCCAATAGATAGTTACCAGAGTTCAACAAAGTTTCAACATCCGGGTTTACAAGCTGGAGGGCTCCTTAACTACAGCTGCCCAGAGTCTGCTCATCAACACCATCTCTAGAGCCCCACACCAATGGCTCTGTCCTCCCTTCTTATAGGGCTTCAGACATTAAACATCATCTGAATCACCAGAGCTCAGGCTCTGGTGATTGGTTCTTGAGTTGGCCCCTCCCCTTAGGACCCTGGGAGGTTCACATCCACATGGATTACATTAACACCTAATGGGGTTTGGGCCTGGGGTTTAGCACCTGGTAAAGCTCACTGAGATAAATTGAGTCACTCAAAGAAAACAAAGGCCATTCTGGTTACACCTTCCTTCAAAGCTCAGCTCACAGGACACTGCCTACACAAGGCCTTTCCTGACTTCTGCCATCTATTAGTGCTTCCTCCCCACTCCAAGGGACCAAGTATTTACTTTGTATATACTCTGTATTTACATGCTCTTTATTCAATTGAATGTAATCTCCCTGAAGGCAGGGATTGTTTCATTTTTGCCTTTGTACTTCTGGTGTCTAGAATAATGTTTAGAACATAGTAGGTGCTTAAATAAATGCTTGTTGTTTGATGAACAGATGTTAATAATGCTACCAATCACAAACCTAAATACTTGCTGGATATCAGTGGGGAAATCTTTCCTTATCTCTATGCATAGAAACCATTCTAGCCTATGAAACTGTCCTTGGTTTCCAGAGTTATTGTATATTGAATTTTCTTGATTAGAGTTAAAAATGATGCTTGTAGTGGTTTTAATTAGAGAGAAAATAGTTAACGGATTGCATCCCTCATTAGCATTTATTCAACTAGACAAATGTTTCTCAGCATGAGACAATAGATTATAAAGTAGAGGAAAAAAATGGATTCCAGATTAGCGTTGCTCCAGATACAACATTCGGAGTTTCAAAGGATAAGATAATATGCTGTAGAATGTTTTGTGTTTTCCAGAGGTAAGATATATTCATGTCAAATGGATGTTCAAAGAATGGTCATCAATATTAAGCATTTGAAAAGATGAGAGCCAGGATCCAGTGATGCTGGAGTCCATCAGAATGGATTCCATTCTCATGGAATTATCACCCAAATGTTTATCAAACTTTTTGTTGATTTTAGGGTTACAAAAATAAAGCAAAATGATTAATGGTTCCTCATCTTGTAAATTTTATGGTTAGTATGAAAAGGGAGCGGGAGAGGGCAGCTAGGTGGTGCCATGGTGCATAGAGTGCTGCTCCTGGAGTCAGGAACAACTCCTTGAGTTGAAATCTGGCCTTACTAGATGTGTGACCCTGGGCAAGTCACTTAATCCTGTTTGTCCAAGTTCCTCATCTGTAAAATGAGCTGGAGAAGGAAAAAGCAAACTATCCCAGTATCCTTGCCAAGAAAACCCCAAATGGGGTCACGAAGAGTCGGGCACGACTGAAACAAATGACCAACAAAAACAATATGAGAAAACACTGCTACCTACAATCTTGGCGTTTTCTGTTGAGGATACTGGCCATGAATGGTAACAATCTGAACTGAAGTGAAAAATGCCATACTCTCACCTTTAAAATATAGGTCAGATCCCATTGCTACAAATAAGTTTACAGTGAAAATTCAGCATTTATGAAAAGATCCTCAAGACTCATCAAAGTTTTTCCAAAAATTTTGAGGAAGGCATTGACATTTTATTAATTTCATATTAGTTATCTTAGAGTATAAGAACACAGGCAACCCCTTCAAATTCATTAGCAACTCTCTTGTATTGTTTTGCAGCAGAAATTTGCAAGGAATATTGGAGTTATTCTGATTTTCTGGGCTGCCCTTTGCAATAGCTCTAAGATAAAATCAAATCTTACCCCTTCTCCCCAACCCCCACCCCTTCAACTTAGAAACCAAGGAAATTGCCAACCCTAGACTGAGAGCTCCCTTGAAACTGTTTAAAAGAATTGGTAGAAAAATTGCATTATTGGAAACCAACACCAGAATATTAGTCAAAAACACTAAGTGCCCATCATTTCTATAATACTGTATATAGTGTTATGTACTGCAAGGAGTTTTACAAAGAAAGAATAGACAGCTTCTATCTCTAAAGCACTGACCATCTAATACCAGTTTTAAAGTCGACCACACCTCCTCTGTCCTTGTTTGTTTTTGTTTTTTAAAGTTCAAAATAAAATCTTTTGTAGTTTAATTTATAGTTATTCTGATATATGTATTCCAAATATTAGCTCCCTATCCAAATGTACTTTGTTTTCCAATTCTCTCTCAAAACATTTCCCTTATAAGGAAAGAAGCTTTGACTATCAGGGCCTTTGAAAAACAACTTAAGAAAGTTGAACTATATCACCAGAAAACCCAGCCCACATGTTCTTTATTTCCCACATACTGGTGCAGAAGGTGTGCCCCTCACTCTCTACAATGACTAACTTAGAATGGAATATTCACTAGAGGCTTTGGATGATACTAATGATCCGAAAAACTGATGAAATCACTTCCAGAATTAGATAACTCTATAGTCTTTAAGGTTCAGTCTTTGGAGTTCATAGACTGGAGTCATACAGGTGGGCAGCCCCTGTGAATCCTATAAAGTTCCACCTAGATCTGTTGGTCTAGTCACTGCCTTTGGTCTGTGGACCCAGCCCTTCCCTTTATCCCTCAACTCCAGTCTCCAGGGGCCCTACTTTGTCTGAGCTTTGAACTCCCACGGCCACTCTGAAGCTTTTACTTTCAACCTTCACTCTTAAAATGACTTTAACCTTGACATACATACCATGCAAATATTTAATTGCCCATTTGTGACTAATCTAATGGTTTCACTTTGTTGTCTCTAATAAATCTACTGTTCACATCAGTGTGCTAGGCTTGGTTAGTGCCCACAGTGGTGCCTGGGCAATGCTGCTAACGTACTCAGAGCTCCAAGTCCCTACACTAGGCAGCTGTTGGCTCCTCCACAGCAGCAGCAGGAGACACAGGCGCAACAACGTCTGCATTTGTAGAGTGTCTCTATTCTTACATGTTCAAAGTCCCAATTAAGCAGGATGTGGGGTGGGATGAACCAAGCCAACCGGTGAACCCAAATTTGGTGTTCTAACTAGTATTGGATGAGTATTTACTTTCAACAGCCCCAATCTTGCAAACCCCTCACCTGACCAGACGAAAATAAACAATGAATGTGGGAGATGAGGGGTAGGAAACAAAAATATTCTTTACTAGTCTAAAGTCACTGACCATCGAAAACTCATTACAATAAACTGCTATTGCTGTGGCTCTCCATAGCTATTAACTATTGGGAAATGAGGATAAGGTATAAAACTATATTTTTAGCAAAGATACAAATTGTTATGATTTTTCTATAATTCAATATCTGTATTTTCTCCACCACTGTTCATCCTACCTAACCAGCTGTCTGAAAAAGATAAGTAAGGAGACAATAGACAAAAGGAAGCCCTGCATATGATGGCTAATCAATATATGCCAATAACCTTGAGAAGTGTAAAGGGGGTAGAAGTGATCACTATTAAAAAAAAATGACATTAGGAGTTTTGTGACCAGCAAGCAGTGGCTATACCAAATATATCAAATGAATATTTTTTGTCTCCTTCAGAAAATAGAGAATAAACTAAGCTCCAGGATTCAACCACAGCAATTTTGATGTCTCTCAGAAATACATTAGAACTACACTATAATGTACAGAGCATCCCAAAAATCTTAGTGCACTTTAGAGCTATTAAAGCTTAAAGAACCAACTGACAGCTTCCAAATCATCCTTGAACACAGGTGCCTAGGACTGGCAGGCACCTCAAGGTTTAAAGTTTAAAACTGCTCTGAGACTGTTGGGACCCCCTGTACATGCTACTGTATAGAGATATGGATGAGACTGACTTATACAAGGGTGCTTTTGTTATTTCAGTAACTAAGCATCTAGATGGGATTAAAGACCAATGTGCCTTATACCGCATTCTACTGTACAAGCCACAATGCTATAGGAAATGAAACAGAAAATAAAAAATAAACATTTCAAAAGCAACAGGACATGGTGGATTCTTCTTGAAACTTGGAGATCAATTTGGCTTCTCCCCAGAGTCCAAAAGAAAGAAACAATGATCTTTCCCCTTTTTTCCTCTGATAGAAGTCAAGCTAGTTCTCTAGGAAAGGACTGTTACCTATAAGTTCCCCATAGTTTTTAATCTCTTACGATCCATAGTAGTTTTTGCATTTGTTGGTTTGCTCCAGTGGAAACTCATCCTGAAGTATGGCTTATTTTAATAGTGAAATCCAGAAGAAAATGTAAAATCATACCTAATATGCATTTCTTCAGGATGTCAGAGATACTACCAAACTTTAGACAGACTTTACTTTCCTCTGCCCAAGGGGCCACTTTTCTACTTTTTAAAGTGTGAATATATTCTAAAGTCTGGTTCCTGGCAGTCTGAAGAGCAAAGTTTGAGTCCCATAGCTTACCTCTTCCTTCTGTCTCTGTTATGCGTGTGCGCTCTCTCTCTCTCTCTCTCTCACTCTCTTTTTCTCTCTCTCTCTCTCTCTCTCTCACACACACACACACACACACACACACACACACACACACACACACACCCTGAATTGTAATTTCACAATCAGAAAAAGTTCAGCTTACTTTCCATTTGGAGACTTCCCCTGGAATGTCACCTCCCACAAAATACACAGAAAAGCCAGTTATTCAACAAAATTAAGACATTTTTAAAAGTCTCACTATACATTCTGGGGCAAACACATATCCAGACCCTACCTCACTGGAGCTCCCTGGGATCAACAATCCTGCTACCAAACAAATCACAAAAAAAATATAAGACATCACATGAATTCTGACATGGCTAGAACCTGCTTTTCCTTAGGAATTTATTAAATATTTTGAACTATAACGTCTTATAGAGAAGCTAACAGGGACTTTACTTACAAAGTCAACCAGTTTTTGTTTTTTTCTTATTGACCCCAAGTGCCCTGGAAATTCTAATTTCTGGAGAGAAAACAAGCACATACAGGCACACACATACACTTCACCTCTGACACAACTATGAACGTACATTAAATCAAAATACTGCTTACTCGGAGTGTCTTGGCAATTGGGGAGGGAGATGCCGGGGGAGAATCAGATTGAGATTTCCTACTCCGAGTGAACTCTTTGCTTCGGGTATATAAGGAAGACATAGTTCCTCAGGATTTGGAGAGACACCCAACCTTTGCAATCTTCAGGCAAGGCTGGGAAATCGGTCCTGTGAGCTGCCCTTCCAGAACCCCTCCTTCTGAGTGGGTGCAAAAAGCTTTCTGATAGAACTAAAAAAAGGATGCAAACCGCCTGGTAATTATAGTCTTGAGCTTTGAACCAGTCCACAGCTAGGCAGAGTCTGTAAACTCTGTTCCATCAATGCTTCCAGTTCAGCTTTGACCACGGGTGCCCAGGACTAGCAGGTACCTTTATGGTGCAGGAGACTGTGCTGAAACACCTCCCTGTGCCCAGGGTGGTTCCTTGATCTTCCACAAAAGGATAGTTCTTAATGAGGCTTTAAGATGCTCGCCCTTTAATAAAGCCTGACCCCAGGCTCCCAATGAGCCCGGATGAAAGCACAGTGGAACAGCCTCTGTCCTTGCCGAAGATAAGTCTGGGGAACAACTATTGCCGCTTTATCCAGGGGGAAGAGAAAGAGGGGAACCTTATGAAAATCAACACACTTCCCCCAGCTTGACTCCCTTGGACTCCAAAAGTACATGGGGCTGCTGTGACAAGCTCAGGCTAGGCAATTTGAAAAAACCCAAAAAAGTACAAATAAGGAACCAAGATTTTACGAAGAAAAAAAAAAAGGCAGCCCTGAGGAAGTGAAGTTTCCCTCAGTCCTTCCAGCCGGAGCTGCTTTTACATATAAACACACACACACACACACACACACACACACACACACACACACACACAATATCTTTTCCCCTCCCTCTTGCTATTTTCTGACATTCCAAATCCCTATTCGCTTAGTGAGGAATGCTGGAGTGAGGCCAAGGGCAAAGAATCACTTTCAACGTGGGATTCGGGTTGCCACTTGTAGGAGGAAAAGAAAACCCTCTAGCTCTCAGGATCTAGTTGCGGGGGGGGGGGGGGGGGGAAGGTGCGGAGGGGAGTCTTCTGGGGCAAATCCATATCCAAACCCCACTTCATTGGGGCACTTGCTAGCTTTGTCAGGGATTAAATGGTAGACCTCTGTCTCAAAGACCAGTTTCTCAAAACATTTCTCTTAAGAACAAAGGGATTTTAAGCTAATGGAACTTTTTCTCTAATAATAAAATACAATATACAGAGGCATCAGCCAAAGCACAATGTTCACTTTTTAATGGCATGATTCCTGCCCCACAAGTGCCCACCAGAAAGGAAGCCAGTCTGTAAGTCAGGGATTCTCCTGGCCAAGTCCCCGAGTAAGAAGTTTGCTAGTCTGCCAGGAGGCTGTGACCAGCAAGGAGGAGGATGGGAGAAAGGAGAGAGGAAAAAGAGAAAGCAGAGAAAGGAGCAGGATCACAACTGGCTCAGATAGCCATAGCAAAGTCTGATGACTAAAATGAAATACATTGCTCCCCTCGATGTGGAAGGATTCTGGATATGGTTTAAAGAAACATGTCCTAGAGTTGGTCTTTTGCCTCTGCTGTTGTCACTACACCACCTAATAGTTCCCGTGTCACTGCCTTGGAAAACATCAGACAGTTTGTTTACTTAGGATTGGATTCCTGGAACCTTTGTACTGTTTCAAAATTTCCCATCACTCTGGTCTTTTCCCTATAACAGACCCATCATTTCCTTCTTTCTTATGACTCTTCTGGTGGAATCAAACTGAAGAAAGTGACCAGATGCTTGTTTGGTTCCCTACCTCAATCCAAAATTTCTAGGATGACATGGGACATGGGTTCAAAAAAAAAATCAGGTCCCCTAATCTGGCATTAGATTAGTCTGAAATTTCCTGAGGAGACTTGGTCCGATCTGAGTCAGTTTCTAAATGGAAAGACATGTTGGATATGTTGGCAAGACCACAGCATTAGAGCAAGGAACTCAAAATGAGCCTGGAAGTCCCAGCTGCCCTTGTGATTCTAGTTAATGGGTGCCAAATTACAATGTCTGATTATATATGTGTATATATAGCTATCATCAACCGAAATAATCTAAGTCTCTGCTAACTACTTCTTTTCATTAAAAAAATTGTATGTTTATGAGTTCAGGGAATATATACTGTCTTTAGACAGAACAGTCATGCCATGGGTGGCACAAACAAACCTATGGAACAAAATTACAGGAACATCAGCTGTGTGACCCTGGACAAGTCACTTAACCCTATCTCTCCCAGGTCCTCATCTGTAAAACGAGGTGGAGAAGGAAATGGCAAACCACTCCAGTGTCTCTGCCAAGCAAATCCCAAATGAGGTCATGAACAGTCGGACATGACTCAAATGATTCAGCAACAAAAAATCAGTATGTCTTATTGGTGTAGAATTGGGGATACATCTTCAATATGGCAAATCCAGATGCAGAACAGGGGTTGACAGGTTCCTGAATTCCTTAAGGGGAAGGCAAGAGCAAACCTGATAAGCAACAGATTTCCTGCCAAGTTTTTTTTTTATATCCAATTCACTTTTTTTGGTAATTTAGACAAAAATTGGAATCTTTGCCCTCTCCTATCATATCTCCAATCTCTGAAACAACGATGCCTTCACAAAGAAACTTTAATGTTAAAGCATGCAGCATACCAGCAGATCTGAATTCATCTGCTGTCCCAAGGCCTCTAAGAAGATTCTGGGAAATTAAGTAGCTAATAGGAACATGGCACAGGTATGGGAGCACAGACAAGTTCTCTGGATATGTGATTCTAATATTTTTTTATTCGATTTTTCAAAATGTATTTATTAGGGACTTAGTATACATTCATCACTTCCTTGCACTGTTTGTTATAACTATACTTCTTATTTTCCATTTGTTTAGGGAGATAATATCAAGTTATTCTTCATTAATGAAAGGAAAAGAGTTGAATAAACCTTAAAATGTTGTTTGTAAACATTCAGCAGAGATGGAAAATTTTATCAATAGTAATCAATGGAACTCTAGGCTTGGGTTTTCCAGGTAGCATACCATGTTTGATAATTCACCTTTTCTGAGTAAAATAAGCGACCTATATGTATGCACCCAGTGGCCAAGCACAAATGATTATTTGCTTGACAAATGAGTAGGTAAACACTTATAATTCAATTCAATTCAGCAAAAATTTATTAAACTATTTATAAGGCTAAACAGCTGTAGGCTAGGTTTCTACTCAAATACAAGTAGCAGGGAAATATTTACACGGTAGGACTCTTTAGAAATAGACACTTCTGTCTGCTCATTGATGAGGGCAATTTCTCAAATCAACACTCAGTCACAAAGAAGCCTAGCAAAGCAACAGACCTGGGTGAGATGACTGACATCTACAGACTTAGAGCAATTAGCCTTATAAACAGCCACGTGTTGGGAAAATGATTTATTCCAGATAAGCAGCATAAAAGGTTTGTTCCATATGTTTTACTCATCTTGGGAAGGCAGACTGGGGAAAATGTTTGTAAACTTTTTGGATTCATTTGTGAGCACTGAATTAAAGTACCAGGCTGGTCCTTTAACTCTAGCATCCAAAGTAAATATGAAAGTCAAATAAATGGGCCACAAATGTTTACTTGGCTCTGAAATGTCAGACCCAAAATGTGCAAGCAAGCCAATAAAATGCATCATGAATTGAATAATGCATCCAGACCAATGAATCTCACTGAGCACCTCAAAGCTACTTCAGAGGGAAAATAATGCTAAACAAGAATAGGAAAATTCATTTAACACTCCTGGAGAATCATTATACCACCAAATTGGACATATATATATATAGACAGTTCCCACTTTACCTAAGTGGAACATTCCACAGAACTCTAGGTAAAGTGATATTTGTGTAAAAGCAAATTTTCCCAGCAGACTAGGAAAGGGAAGCAGGAAGGGGGCCTTACGTCCTGGAGGGAGGGGAGTGGCACATGGTTCAAGGACCTATGGGGACCAAAGACAGAGAAGTGAGAGCAGGAGGAGGAAGGGAGAGGGGCAGATGGAGGAGGTGGGGCATATATGTGAGGGCCCAACACAGACACAGACAAGAGACCACAGGCTATGTGTGGAGCTGGGGCAGACATGTGGTACCTAAGCACAAACAGATAGAGTATGGGCCCAGAGAGGAGCAAAGATCTCCTCTCTAAACATCAGAGGTTTCAAGCCAAGCCCCAATCAGGCTGAAGCATCCAGTCTTCTCTGGTCACTTGGAGGGGTTGTTTTTTGTTTTTTTTTTTTTTTTGGTGGGGGAAGAGGTGGGGTTAGGAGTCTGCAGAAAGGCAGGAGCAGGTGAAAAAGAGAGAGTGAGCACAGTACTAGACAGTAAAGCTAATATAGGTTTCCTTTCAAATGTAGATTTCTTGAACAATTTTTTAATGTAAAGTCTAATTTGCATAATGCAAATTTTATGTAAAGTGAGAACTATCTGTAATTTAGTTCCTTATCCATTATATAAAGTACAAAATACATGCAAAGGGCAGGCAAAGTAGTAACTTGCAGCAGTGCATCTAAGACTGAATTTTAACATTATTAACTACAAAGGGAATGAAAAAAATAGAAGACATGAAGAAAGGAGGTTCTGGTCTTTTTTAAAATAAGACTAGTATCCGGGATGGAGCAAAGCTGGCAGCTGCAAAGCAGGGACTTGCTTAGGGCTCTCCCCCAGGACCCTCTAAACACTGATAAAAATGGCTCTGAAGAAATTCTAGAACTGCAGAACCCACAAAATAGCAGAGGGAAGCAGGTATCCAGCTCAGGACAGCCTGGATGGTTGCTGGGGGGAGTAGAGCAGAGCAGAGACCAGCGTGGGCTATGCCCAGACCAACCAGACTGGGAGCCGGCTGGAATAGGCTGTAGCGCCCTGGATCAGTGAGCTGTGACAGTTATCAGACTTCTCAACCCACAAACACCAAAGACAACAGAGAAGGCTAGTGGGTAAAGCTGCTGAGGGCAGGGGGTGATGCAGCTACAGAATTACAGCTGCAGTTGCTTCCAGCCCCAGGCCCACCTGGTGGGAGGAATTAAGTGGCAGATCAGAGCAGGAGTACAAAACCTGCTTAAGATCTGAGTCCAGTCCAGGTTGGCATTTCTTGGGGGAGGAGGAGTGCTGGTGTGGCAGAGCTTGCTGTATAGAAATAGCTTTGAAAACAACAGCGCATCCCCTAAAGCTTGAAACAAAGTACCCTCTACTCTACAAGCAGTCATACCCCGACAAAAAGCTCAAGGGTCAAGTAGTTGGCTGGGAACATGGCCAGGCAGCGAAAACGGACTCAGATTCAGACTCAGACTTTGGAATCTTTCTTTGGTGACAAAGAAGACCAAAATACAGTCAGAAGAAGTCAACAAAGTCAAAGAGCCTACATCAAAAGCCTCCAAGAAAAACATGAACTGGACTCAGGCCATGGAAGAACTCAAAAAGGATTTGGAAAAGCAAGTAAGAGAAGCAGAGGAAAAATTGGGAAGAGAAATGAGAGTGGTGAGAGAAAACCATGAAAAACAAGTCAATGACTTGCTAAAGGAGACCCAAAAAAATACTGAAGGAAATAACACCTTAAAAATAGACTAACTCAAATGGCAAAAGAGCTCCAAAAAGTCAATGAGGAGAAGAATGCCTTGAAAGGCAGAATTAGCCAAATGGAAAAGGAGGTACAAAAGACCACTCAAGAAAATACTACCTTAAAAATTAGACTGGAGCAAGTGGAAGCTAGTGACTTTATGAGAAATCAAGAGATTATCAAACAGAACCAAAGGAATGAAAAAGTGGAAGACAATGTGAAATATCTCATTGGAAAAATCACTGACCTGGAAAATAGATCCAGGAGAGAGAATTTAAAAATTACTGGACTACCTGAAAGCCATGATCAAAAAAAGAGCCTAGATACCATCTCTCAAGAAATTATCAAGGAGAACTGCCCTGATATTCTAGAGCCAGAGGGTAAAATAGAAATTGAAAGAATCCACTGATTGCCTCCTGAAAAAGATCCCCCCAAAAAAACTCCTAGGAATATTGTTGTCAAATTCCAGAGCTCCCAGATCAAGGAGAAAATACTGCAAGCAGCCAGAAAGAAACAATTTGAGTATTGTGGAAAAACAATCAGAATAACACAAGACCTAGCAGCTTCTACATTAAGGGGTTGAAGGGCTTGGAATATGATATTCCAGAGGTCAATGGAGCTAGGATTAAAACCAAGAATCACCTACCCAGAAAAACTGAGTATAATGCTCCAAGGCAAAATATGGACTTTCAATAAAATAGAGGACTTTCAAGCTTTCTCAGTGAAAAGACCAGAGCTGAATAGAAAATTTGACTTTCAAACACAAGAATCAAGAGAAGCATGAAAAGATAAACAAGAAAGAGAAATCACAAGGGACTTACTAAAGTTGAGCTGCTTTGTTTACATTCCTACATGAAAAGATGATGTGTGTAATTCATGAGACCTCAGTATTATGGTAGCTGAAAGGAATATACATACATACATACACACATACATACATGCATACATATATACAGACAGAGGGCACAGGGTGAGGTGAACATGAAAGGATGATATCTAAAAAAATAAAATTGAATTAAGGGATGAGAGAGGAATATATTGAGAGAGGGAGAAAGGGAGAGATAGAATGGCATAAATTATCTCACATAAAAGTGGCAAGAAAAATCAGTTCTGTTGGGAGGGTAGAGGGGGCAGGTGAGGGGGAATGAGTGCATCTTGCTCTCATCAGATTTGACCTGAGGAGGGAATAACATAAACACTCAATTGGGTATCTTACCCTACAGGAAAGAAGGAGGAAGGAGATAAAAAAGGGGGGATGATAGAAGGGAGGGCAGATAGGGGGAGGAGGTAATCAAAAGCAAACACTTTTGAAAAGGGACAGGTTCAAGGGAGAAAACTGAATAAAGGGGGACAGGATAGGAAGGAGCAAAATATAGTCAGTCTTTCACAACATGAGTATTGTGGAAGGGTTTTGCCTAATGATACACATGTGGCCTATGTTGAATTGCTTGACTTCTTAGGGAGGGTGGGTGGGGAGAGAAGAGGGGAGGGAATTTGGAACTCAAAGTTTTAAAAGAAGATGTTCAAAAAAGAAAGTTTTTGCATGCAACTAGGAAATAAGATACACAGGCAATGGGGCATAAACATTTATCTTGCCTACAAGAAAGTAAGGGAAAAGGGGATGGGGGGGAGTAGAGTGACAGAAGGGACAGCTGACTGGGGAACCGGGCAATCAGAATATATGCCATCTTGGGTGGGGGGGAGAGTAGAAATGGGGAGAAAATTTGTAATTCAAACTCTTGTGAAAATCAGAGCTGAAAACTAAAAACATTAAATAAATAAATAATGATTAAAAAGAAAAAATAAGACTAGTATCTAGGTGCTCTAGGGACCATACAGTATGGGAATGAATAAGGTACTCTGTTAGTTCTAGGCATCTTTGCTTCATGTATAATTTTGATAACTTGTTGATACTCCATCAAAGCTAAACCCCATAATGGCTGGGGTTCTCAAGAGCTATATTAGTGGAATCCAAACTCTAGCAGATTCTGAATGCTGGAATGACTTTGATTACAGGTCTAGTGATAGATTACATTTGCTCTCTGAGGACCAAACTAGCTGAATGCAAAAAGGCTCCTCACCAGTATGCTAGTCACTAGGGGATGAATTCTTAGGTCTTTAACTGATATAAATGTATGCAGCCTGCCTACAAGCATAGCAATTTACATAAAAGCTTTAGTAAATGAAGCTGAGCTAAGGCAGAGCGTTCAGTAAAATGGCAAATCAAAATATACTGTCTATTGTTTCAATAAAAACCTAAGGTTGGACAGCCCTGTAGTAGAGGAAAAGAGGGTAGACTATACAAATATTAAAAGTTTTTACACAATCAATAAACATTAATTCAATTCTTGGTACTCTCTTCTCTAGTGACCAGTGAGTGGACTTACTACTGGAGGAATCAAACCATATAAACTGACATTTTCTTTTGGGGGGGGGGTGAGGGGGAGGGCAGGGCAATTGGGGTTAAGTGACTTGCCCAAGGTCACATAGTAGTAAGTGTGTCAAGTATCTGAGGCCAGATTTGAACTCAGGTCCTCCTGCCTCCAAGGCTGGTGCTCTACTTACTGCACCACCTTGCTGTCCCAAATATTGACATTTTCACTACAAATTAAATGAAGAGAGAAAAGTTGCAGCTAAATGGAAGGATGTTCACAAGTTCTCCATGGAGAGATAAAGGAATTGGTTTTGTTGGGCATTCAAAAGCAATAAGACTTTATGGGACATTTAGTGGTCATCTTATATTGGTGTTCAAGATCATCATTTGCAACAACAAAAAAATCTACCATGAAGACAACAGATTCTTGGGGTGCAAGATGAAGAAGTAGAGAAATTCTACAAAGAATCTTACAAGGCATCCCTTAATAAATTCCATAAACTTTAATAGTGAATGACTTAAAAGAGTGAGCAAGGGAAGTCAGAAGAATTTTATGTTGGAAAATATGGCATAAGATTGATAAAGACAAGCCAAAAGCTTGTAGGCCAAACATTTATAAGCCTTGTGCCTATTATAGATCATGGACACTTTCTTGAAGAAGAGCTTTGGAAGGGTCTAGATGTGGTGAATGCCAAATTACATCACAAAAGGGGAAACTGACGAGATGGAAAATGACTGGTTACTGACAGGGCAGAGTCACTCATAAGCCACCTGTCCAAGAAAGTCAGAACACTGGTTTTTGTTACAGCAAATATTAATGTCAATACCAAATTAGAATAAAAATGAGACAATAATAATAGCAGCCATTGACTTAACACTTTAATGTCTGCAAAGCACTTTCTCATTTGATTCTCAACACAATCCTATGAAACATCATATTTATTATCCCCATTCTATAGATGAGGAAATGGAAGCCTGAGGTTTAATGATTTGTTTGTTGTCACTTAACTAGTAATTGCTAGATCCTGTCTTCAAATCCAGATCTCTTATTTCAAATCCAGTACTCTTATCATTATACCACTTTGTAAATAAATAGTATATAATTAAAATGACTCCAATCTGACCTACTTTTAAAAGCTATTGTTCAATTTAAATGAAAAGAAAAATAACAAAATAATAGAAACTGAATACTATGGAATTATAAGGACAAAGGTTGACCCCAAAGAAGAGAAATTAGTAGATACCTTCCTTCTTTGCAGAGGTGGGGATTATGGGTGTGGAACAATGTAGATAATGTCAATTTTTTTTTCTGATGGATTTGTTAGTTTTGCAGAATTGTTCTTTTTTTTCTCTCATTTATTCTTTGTTATTAGGGATGACTCTCTGAGAAGAAGAGAAACATATTGGGAAATGTAAGAAATGTAAAAATAAAATATATCTTAAAAATAAAATAAAAAGATGTTGATTCTGAAAAATAGGAGATGGGCAAAAACTGACATTAGCATGCCATATACATCATTACCTTTCCAAATGGAAGCTTAACTAATGTATAGCTAATACCACAAAGAAGAGATGCAAACCAAGAGCAATACTAGTTTAGAATATAAGCTCATTTGTAAAATCTTGTGGAAGAGGATGGTAGAAGGTTATGACCAATATCATTTGACATAAGAGTGAGAAGCAGTGTAATGAGAACATTTTTACAGAAAGCTTTGTGAGAAACCAATTACACTAGATTAGTGGTTTGTGAATCTCTTGAGGGTTCACAATGATGTTCCAAGGGACTCAGGCTAAAAATTCTTCAATAATACCTTAAGTAGTAAATGATTGCCCAATTATGTTGTAAATATATTTTTCCTCGGTGACAATAAGCATGTGCATGTTTGAAGAATTATAGCTTTATTTAAAAACTTTCACAAACACATCCACAATGATTTTGGTGTTCTTGCAGCAATTATATCATACTCCGACCACTACTCACTAAGTATGATGTGCTCAATCTGGAATCAAATTGTTTCCAAAAAGCTACAAGAGTTTGACTTTCAAATGCAAATCAACGATTGCCAATGGATGGTCAGATCCATATGCATACCACCACTTGAGTTCTATGTACTGCACCAGCAGTTCCTTTATTACTCTGTTCCCCTGTAATTGCAACTCATCAGCTGTATAATCACATGATCCCGATGTTATGATTATTTGTGTTCCCTGAAGAACAAATGTTGAGCTGTTTGAAAACCATGATTTCTGGGCATGCACATCACAAGTCATCTTGAAATCATCATGGAGCATCACAGAGGTTCTGCAGATGCAAACTTTATATTGCCTCTCATTGCAGTATTAAGGCTTTTTCTGAATTAAACTTATCCTCTACTTATACATTCTTGTATCTGGGTAATTTTCCAATGAACTGGTTGTCAATGGTGGTCACCAGAGTTTCTATGACAGTGTAGCAGATGTGCCAGTGGTACAAGTGAAGAGTTATGTCTTAACAGATCCTTTTCTTTGTTTTCTTTTTCCCCAAAAAGTAATGCATGCATTTGAGCTTAAAGCACATTTATCATTTAATACAGCACTTGTGATTAGCTAGCAGAAAATGAAATACTTTATATTGTAACTAGCTATTCACTTTTGATGACTGGTTAGGTGGCTAAAAAAAAATTAATTTCCTTTTCTCAGAAAGAAAGGTTGTAAAATTCTCCATTTCCTATCACACAACTGTGTAAGCAAGTATTTTCACTTTATTTTGTTTTAAATCAAAATATAGAAATAAACTTGATGTGGAACCAGATTTAAGACTGTATTTAGTGTTGAGCCAAATCCTGAAAACTTTTGTTCAAATAAAAAAGTCCAACATTGAAATTCAGTTTATATATGATTATTATAGTATGTTAAACATCTTCCAAGCTATATATTATTTCACTAAAATATTATTTATAGTCAACAAAATTTGTTAAATAAACATGAAATGTTGCAGAAGCATGTGAATTCTTGCTACATTACATCTTTTAATTCTTACAGAATGCTGTGCATAAAATATTCATATTTATTTTATAATTCTAGTTTTATAGTTTATATTTATAATTTTCAAAATAAGAGGTAGGATGAAATTTTATATTTTATAAATGTGAATTTTATTATAATTTTATAATTGTAAAGTTTAATTTGGGGTTTTGGGTGGCAAAAGTTTTCACTAAGTTATTTTAAATATTTAGCAAATAAATCTAAAATAACACTATGAGTAGTCTATTAAATTGTCTAGGGGTTCACAGCACCTTTCTTGTTATTGACAGAAGGGGTTTACAGAACAAAAAAATGTTGGGAACAATAAGCTTGCTCAATCTGAGAACATTTAAGGATGAAATTGGAAGGACAACAAAGAGATGAAACATGGAAAAGATCTGCCAAGATTTTTATAACGAATTATTTCCTTCATAAATGGGGGTCACATTTAGCTTTTAATATCACATTCCCTGACATGCTGTTATAAGGAAGCAGAAATGTCGGTAAAGAAAAAAAAAAAACGGAAAGAGCAACAGAACTAGACCAAATATACACCAAGAAGGCTTTTACTGGGTGCCATATTTTGAGGAAACTGAAGAAGTGATTCTCAAGACATATGAAAGAAAGGAGGACACCAAACACTAGGAAAGAATTGTGGGCATTATTATTAATGAAAAGGAATCAAGAAAATTATTAGCATATCTCCATGAAATCTTTATGAGAATAACCTATAAACATATCAAGGGCATATTGGATGAAATCATAAGAAGGAACAAGTTTTTGCAGGTGATATTCTACAGCAGGTCACATATTCATAGTTGCGCAACTGACTGAAAGATGCGGGGAGGACAAGCTCTCATTCTGCTTGTAGCTTGTAGACTTTAACAGTTTTTTGATTTGGAAAAGTAAAATGTCAGTTTGAAGGCTCTCCTCTAACAAGGTATTGCTTTTTTTGTCTTTTAGTCGTGTCCAACTCTTTGTGACCCCTTTGGGGGTTTTCTTGGCAGAGATACTGGAGTGGTTTGCCATTTCCTTTTCCAGCTCATTTTACAGATGAGGAAACTGAGGCAAAAAGGATTAAGTGAGTTGCTTAGGGTCACACAGCTAGTAAGCATCTGAGGCCAGATCTGAATTTGGGTCCTTCTCTACGTGCAGCCTGGCACTCTATCCACTACAATATTATCTTATTTGATCCTCACAACAATCCTGGGAGGGAAATGCTATCATCAACCCCATTTTGCAAACTGAGACAAATAGACATTAAGACATTAAGCTCGGGGTCACACAGCTAGTAAGTGTCACAGGTGGGATGGAATTCTGGTCTTTTTTCTATCCACTGTACCACCTAAGCTGCTGATTACACACACACACACACACACACACACACACACACACACACATATACATACACATATATACATATGTATGTATGTATATGTGTATGTATATGTATATATATCACTATATGTATGTATACATCTATGTACATATACATGCATGGATACATACATAAATGTATATATAATCCCTACTTGCAAGGAACTCACAATAAAAAGAAAATAAATGCAAGGGGTAGACATTAGTAGTTGAGGGGAGGAGGAAATCAGGAACAGGTGGTGATGCTTGGCTATGTCTTGAAGGAAGAAAAAGGTGCTATGAAGCAGAGGAAAATTAAGAGTGGGTTCCAGGGATGGGGGGTGCAGTGTTG
Source organism: Trichosurus vulpecula (assembly GCF_011100635.1). Lineage (NCBI taxonomy): Eukaryota > Metazoa > Chordata > Mammalia > Diprotodontia > Phalangeridae > Trichosurus > Trichosurus vulpecula. The sequence goes on along the minus strand of NC_050576.1, from coordinate 103,179,680 downwards.
TGTGTGAAGAACAAATAGCCAACTCAGGATTGATGAATGTAGGAGGGGAAGCAACATCTGAGGAGGCTACAAAGATAGGTTGGAGCCAGGTTGTGAAGGAGTTTAAGAGGTGAACAGAGGGATTAAATTTTACCACAGAGGCAACAGGGAGTCACTGGAGGATTTCCACACAGGAGTCCAAATAGAAGAGGAATTCCACAAAATGGTGTGGGAAATGTTGCAGTTTGTCAATGACCTTGAGCTGATCATATCGATACCCTAGAACACCGTTATGCCTCCTAACTGGGCTTCATAATCACTCAGGAGAGTTTACTCTAACCGCACTCAGTAAAAGTCACAGAGTTGGAAAACATCTATTTTCTAGACTGTGATGTGAAATGGGACAGACAGCCCATAGAGCAGATCTATCCAGCTCTGCTTATCTATTGTATAGACATTTTAGCTGGACCATGGGCTGGGCTGTGAGCTGGGCCCAGTACTGAACAGAAGAAGATGGCGGTCTGGGTTGTGTTTGGGAGATTCAGTATTTCTTGGGGAGGGTTTATGGGGAAATGGATGGGGTGCTAAGGGGCTGTGACCTGTACTACTGGAAGGCAAGCCCACTCGGAGGAGATCACAATGCACTAGCACTCCAAGAAAAGTACTGTTACAGAAATCTTTGAGGTCCCAAGATTCCAGCTAGCTTTAAATTCTGAATTATTATTTCCGAGCATTTGTCTTTCTCTTCCACTGTCTCCTCTAAATGAATGATTGAAAAATCGAAAACTAAAGCCCTCATACGAATATGCATAGCCCAGCAAAACAAATTCTCCCATTAGCCATTGTCCAAAAGCATGTCTCATTCTGCATTCTAAGTATGTCACCAATTTGGAAGGAGGTGAGCAGAGTGTTTTATTTTCACCTCTCCGGAGTTATGATTCATCGTTGCATGGATCAGAGTTATAATCTTTCAAAAGTTGTTTGTCTCTAAGATGTTATCATTTTATAACTGTTTTCCTAGTTCTGCTTACTTTGCTCTGTATAAGATAGGGGAAGGAGAAGGGGATAAACTTTTATATGGTACCATATGCCAGGCACTGTGCTAAGGGCATTGTATCTCATTTGATGCTGACAACGACCCTACCAAATAGGTACTGCTATTATCCCTATTTTACAGTTGAGGAAACAGAGGCAAACAGAGGTTAAGTGACTCGCCTACGGTTACCCAGCTTGAAAGTATAGGTCTTCCTGATTCCAGGTCCAGGATTCTATTCCCTGTGGTCCCATTTCCTCTGAAATCATCCATTTCATAATTTTTTTGACACGATACTATTTCAGTACATTTGCATGCCATTATCTAACTATTACCCAATAGGAAGGTACTCCCTTAGTTTCCATTTTAGACTATTACAAAAAGAGCTTTTTAAAATATTTTTGTACATATAGGTCCTTTTCTTCTTTCTATGATCTTCAAGAGACTAAACATTCAGTCAGGATTTTACTTTGCAAATGCCAAAGATAACATCTTATAACTATGACAGTGACAGCCACTTGTGATGGGAGGCACTGTGAAAAATGCTTAAGGATCTGTAAGAACTTGGAACCTAAGATATGAACAATACCCATTTTTGCTTCTATGTAGGTATCATAAATGGATACCATTCTTACCTTTTAGTTGAATAAGGCTTAGAGATATAGGCTGGACTTGATCGACCTGAATGATGTGAGTCAATAACACTACCAAATGTCACTCATTCAGAAGCAAAATTAAGATCTGCAACCAGCAGGTGAACTTAGAAGGGGCAGCAACATTACTGACTGTCCATTTGGAAAGCTTATAGTAATCTCATGGTTTGGTGGATAAGCAACACCACAAACCATACAAAATGGATTTTCATGGTTAACACAACCACCGAAAGCATCACAAATCTCAGATTGTCACAGTTTCCCACATATACATTCAGATAATCCAAGTGCATGCTGTAGATTATTTGGTCAATCTATGTTATAATTGGAGCTTCCAAAAATATCACTGAAGAGCTCAAACTAGATGAACAAGTCCAGCCCCAACCATCTCAGGGTGCCGCAATTGTCAGAAGTCCAAATTAGCCAATATTCCTCCCAAGAAAGGAATGTTTGGAATTTCATGCAGATTATTTCCCAAATCAACAGCTAGGCCTTCCAAACAAAGTGGCAATTCATGATTAGCAAAGATCATTGCCACGTGAAGGAGATGGGGATAGTTGTGAGGTCCCACTTCAGAACGTCCAAGCATATTTATTTGATGGTGTCATTCATTGTATGTATAACGATTAAATTTACCAAAAAACAAAACACAAAAACTAAACCTTACTCCACCGCAGTACACTGTGTTGCCATACCTGCCAAATTATAGGATCTCTCTCTCTGCTCAGAAGAAGACAGGAATGTGTGGCAAGGAAACAGAATGTAATGCCAATGAACAGACTTTTAAAGAACCTCATCTGATCCAGTAAGGATGAAGTATTTAAGAAGGTGAACAACAGCTGAGGGGAGTTTGGGGAAAGGTATGTTTCTACATTTCTAATCTTCTTACACCTTACTCCTCTCCATGTGTGCTACAACTTTAAATTTATGACCCTATGATCTTAAACATTAATTCAATAAATATTTATCAACATTTATTAAGGGCCTACTATATGCCAGGCACTGTGCTAAGCACCTGCTAAATAACTACTACATCTTAGTAAATGCTTGTGGAATAAATACCCTGTCATTTCAAAGAATAGTCAAATTGCTTATTTATTTTATTTTAAATTAAGTGATTTTAGAAAACTTTGAGGAAAACATGAACATACTCAGAATGAAATGGAAAAGTGAGGCAATTATTTTAGATAAAAAACATGCCTTTTAAACTTCAATTATCTGGATAATATAAATTCATTAACTATCTGTTTGAAATAACCAGATAATTATAATCCATTTTACCTTGCAAATATAGACCATACTCAATGAGGTAACCATAAAGATACATATAACATGGCCTATGTCCTCAAGGTGCTTCCAATTTAACAGGGACAATAAGACACATTCTTTTTTCTTTATTTAAACAGGAGTTACTTAAGTACTAGAAATAATACAAATGATTTCAGTAAAGCATCTGACAAACTATCTCATGATAGCCTTGGGGAAAAGACGGGGAGGTGTAGGTTTTATAGCAAGTGCATTTGGAACCATATAAATACAAAGTATTGATTAGTGGAATGTCTCCCTGGAGGGACATCTCTAGCAGTATCTCATGTTCTCTCCTCAGCACTATTTAGTTTATGAAATTTCTTTAGTGTATCTTAAGTGTGCTGCATTGTACTGGGCACAGGGCAGGGTGGTAGAAGGCAGTTACAAAGATTGTATATGGCAGAGTGCCTGCCCTTAAAGACTTAGAGTCTATAACAATCTAGCAAAATGTTAGGCCATACACCCAAATGACCATTAATACAAACAATATCCTACGTGAGGTTTGTGGGAGAAAGATTACTATCTTTTTGTGGGGGGTGGAATTTGAACTGGACTTTAAAAGACTTGTAGGATTTCAATAGACAGTGAAAGAAGAGAAAAGGAGAAAGGCATTCCAAGAATAAAGACATGAAAGATGGAAGGGATGGAAGGTGGTATAAGACAAGAGAAGATGACAGTTTAGTTTTCCTGGAGCATACTGCATATGAAATAAGCCTGGAAAAATAGAGGAGACCTATTCTGTGAAATATCTTGACTGTCATATTCAACATTTTTATCAATAATTCAGATGAAGGAATAGGTGGCATCAGTTTTTCAGGGACGGGGTGAAGGGATAACTAATAAGGTATAGGATGGAATAGAGATCTGAAAATCTTGATGAGTTGGAATCTATTAGGTTCAATAGGGGAGAAATATAAACATACTTAAGTAAAAATCGCAACTGTACAAGGAGAAGTTAGGTCTAGCTAGATAGCAATTCACAATGAAAAGACCTGGGGAATTTAACTTGACTGCAAGTTAATAATGTAGCATGGTGTGGTAGCCGAGGAAGATAATGGGATCTTGGCTGCATTAATACAGTGTCCAGAAGGAGGAAGGTGGTAAGTCTAGCTGTATTCTACCTTAGACAGACCATCAATTACCTGCAGGACTGTTGGATTCAGTTCTAGATGCCCAGTTTGGGGCAGAGTAATTACAACCATGTTCAGAAGAGGGCAACTATGACGCTGAAGGGACTTGACTTGAGGAATAGCAGAAAGGAGGATGTTTAGGTTGGATAAACAAGTCCTTTCTTTTTCCAATTTATTCTGCCAGCCCAGAACTCGCTCTTTAAATCTACTGTAGTCTACGTCAATATTTCCTACTGTCTGCTGGACAGACCTACCTGGCAATCCCAAGAATATCTAAAATGAAATATGTGTAAAATTGGACTTATCATCTTGTTTACTGTGTTCCACACCCACTCATTCTCCTCACTTAACTATTTTTTTGATAGCACTAACATTCTCTCAGTCATCCAGACTCAAAACTTTGAAGTCATTTTTTCTTTTAATTTTTCCTGTTCTTTTCTAATTAGTTGCTAAATTCTGTGGATTTTCCTTTAAAATATCTCTTGTAGGGGTGGAGCCAAGATGGCCGCCAGAAAGCAGTGACTTGCTTAAGCTCCTTGCCAGGTCCCTCCAAACACCTATAAACATAGCTCTGAACAAATTCTAGAGCTGCAGAACCCATGCAATAGCAAAGTGAAGCAGGGCTCCAGCCCAGGACAGCCTGGGAGGTCGCTGGGAGGTCTATTGCATGGAGCTGGGAGCAGAGCGGAGCAGAACCCAGTGTGGCCCATGCCAAGACCAACCAGACGAGGAGCCGGCCGGAACAGGTACAGTGCCCTGAATCAGTGAGCTGTAGCAGTTACCAGACTTCTCAACCCACAAACACCAAAGACAACAGAGAAGGTTAGTGGAAAAAGCTGCTGGGACAGAGTGAAAAAGAGTTCGCAGTTGGCCACCGCCCCAGGGCATGGAAGGTGGTGCAGTTCTGAGGCTGCTTCCAGAGCTACAGCTGCAGTTGCTTCCAGCCCCAGGCCCACCTGGTGGGAGAAATTAAGTGGCAGATCAGAGTGGGAATGCAAAACCTGCTTTGCCCTGCTGGAATCTGGGCCATAATCCTGGTTGGTGGTTCTTGGAGGAGAAGGAGCGCTGGTGTAGCAGAGCTTCTTGTGTAGAAGTAGCTCTGAAAATAGCAGCACAGCCCCTCAAGCCTGGGACAAAGTACTCTCTACAAGCAGTCTTACCCTGCCAAAAAGTCAAGGGTCAAGTAGTTGGTTGGGAACATGAACAGGCAGCGAAAATGGTCTCAGATTCAGACTCAGACTTTAGAATCGTTTTTTGGTGACAAAAAAGAGCAAAACATACAGCCAGAAGAAGTCAACAAAGTCAAAGAGCCTACATCAAAAGCCTCCAAGAAAATCATGAACTGGACTCAGGCCATGGAAGAGCTCAAAAAGGATTTGGAAAAGCAAGTAAGAGAAGTAGAGGAAAAATTGGGAAGAGAAATGAGACTGATGAGAGAAAACCGTGAAAAACAAGTCAATGACTTGCTAAAGGAGACCCAAAAAAATACTGAAGAAAACAACACCTTAAAAAATAGACTAAGTCAAATGGCAAAAGAGCTCCAAAAAGCCAATAAGGAGAAGAATGCCTTGAAAGGCAGAATTAGCCAAATGGAAAAGGAGGCCCAAAAGACCACTGAAGAAAATACTACTTTAAAAATTAGATTGGAGCAAGTAGAAGCTAGTGACTTTATGAGAAATCAAGATATTATAAAACACAACCAAAGGAATGAAAAAATGGAAGACAATGTGAAATGTCCCATCGGAAAAACCACTGACCTGGAAAATAGATCCAGGAGAGAGAATTTAAAAATTACTGGACTACCTGAAAGCCATGATCAAAAAAAGAGCCTAGATATCATCTTTCAAGAAATTATCAAGGAGAACTGCCCTGATATTCTAGAGCCAGAGGGTAAAATAGAAACAGAAATGTAAAGAATCCACCAACTGCCTCCTGAAAAAGATCCCCCCAAAAAAACTCCTAGGAATATTGTTGTCAAATTCCAGAGCTCCCAGATCAGGGAGAAAATACTACAAGCAGCCAGAAAGAAACAATTTGAGTATTGTGGAAACACAATCAGGATAACACAAGATCTAGCAGCTTCTACATTAAGGGGTCGAAGGGCTTGGAATAGGATATTCCGGAGGTCAATGGAGCTAGGATTAAAACCCAAGAATCACCTACCCAGAAAAATTGAGTATGACGCTCCAAGGCAAAATATGGACTTTCAATAAAATAGAGGACTTTCAAGCTTTCTCAGTGAAAAGACTAGAGCTGAATAGAAAATCTGACTTTCAAACATAAGAATCAAAAGAAGCATGAAAAGGTAAACAAGAAAGAGAAATCATAAGGGACTTACTAAAGTTGAACTGTTTTGTTTACATTCCTACATGGAAAGATGATGTATGTATTAGGGTAGCTGAAGGGAATATATACATATATATATATATATATATATATATATATATATATATATATATATATATATATATATATATATATATAGACAAAGGGCACAGGGTGAGTTGAATATGAAGGGATGATATCTAAAAAAACCAAATTAAGGGATAAGAGAGGAATACATTGAGAGAGGGAGAAAGGGAAAGATAGAATGGGGTAAATTATCTCACATAAAAGTGGCAAAAAAAAAGCAATTCATTGGAAGGGAAGAGGGGGCAGGTGAGGGGGAATGAGTGAATCTTGCTCTCATCAGATTTGACTTGAAGAGGGAATAACATTCACACTCAATTGGGTATCTTACCCCATAGGAAAGGAGGAGGAAGGGGATAAAAAAGGGGGACGACAGAAGGGAGGGCAGATAGGGGGAGGAGGTAATCAAAAACACTTTTGAAAAGGGACCGGGTTAAGGGAGAAAATTGAATAAAGGGGGACAGGATAGGAAGGAGCAAAATATAGTCAGTCTTTCACAACATGAGTATTGTGGAAGGGTTTTGCCTAATGATACACATGTGGCCTATGTTGAATTGCTTGCCTTCTTAGGGAGGGTGGGTGGGGAGGGAAGCGAGTTTGGAACTCAAAGTTTTAAAAGCAGATGCTTAGAAAAAAAAAGGTGTTTTTACATGCAACTGGGAAATAAGATATACAGGTAATGGAGCATAGAAATCTATCTTGCCCTACAAGAAAGTAAGGGAAAAGGGGATGGGAGGGGAGTGGGGTGACAGAAGAGAGGGCTGACTGGGGAACAGGGCAACCAGAATATATGCCATCTTGGAGTGGGGGGGAGGGTAGAAATGGGGAGAAAATTTGTAATTCGAAATCTTGTGGCAATCAATGCTGAAAACTAAAAATATTAAATAAAAAAATATCTCTTGTATTCAACTGTTCTACCCTATAACTATTCAAGTCCAAGATTTAATTCTATCTTGTCTAGACTACTGAAATAGCCAACTCATTTTCCTTCCTTCCATTTTTCCCTCCTCCAATCTACCCTTCACACTTATGTCTTTCTAATGAGTGGGTTTGATCATGTCATTCCCCTAACCATAAGTCTTTAGTGGCACCCCCTTCATTGTCTACATGCAAAATATGCTCCAACTTACCTTTTCAGGCTTATTTCATGCTATTCCTTTCACACACTCCAAACTGGCCTACTTCCCGTTTCCTAATCTCATCCTACTCTCTCCTGTCTCCAAGTCCTCTGTTTCTTACTCTTAGAACAGCCGCCTTCCATAGCTCCACCTACTGAAATCCTTCCCCGTTCCTTCAAAGAAGGAAGGCCCAGTTCAAATGGTATGTTGTCATGAAGGGATTCTCCAATCTCCCCCAGCTTCCTCTATAAATTTCTTGGGTTCGACTGTGCATATCTCATAATCTTAGCATATCCTAATTTACACTGTAGCTGAGTACAGGGCTCATTACCTACTAGGCTGTAAACTTCTATGGGGCGGCCACAATGTTGCTTTTCATTCTGGTATCCCTAGCACTCAGCAAAATACCTTGCACGTAATAAATATATGCTGGATTGAATTGAATGTGAATGAGGGACATAACTGACACCTTCAAATACTTGAAAGGTTTTGTTTTGCAGTGTTTCTTAAGGCAGCTAGGTGGCGCAGCAGATAGAGCACTGCACCAGGAGTCAGAAAGATCCAAATTCAGATCCATTCTGTGATCCTGGGCAAGTCACTGAACCTGCATGCCTTTCCACACCTGTAGTGAGGATCAAATGAGATATCTGTAAAGAACTTTGCCAATTTTAAAGTGCTTTATAAGTGTTTGTTATTATTATCGTCATCATTTCACTCCAGAGGACTGAACAAGGAGTAATGGGGTGGAAGTTACAGGAAGGCAGATTTTGGATCAACATGAAGAACTTCTTTACAGTTTAGAGCTGTCCAAAAACGAAATGGGCTGCTTCAGAAGTCAGTGACCTCATTCCTAGAGATGATCAAAGAGAGGCTGGATTATCACTTGTCAAGGATGCTGTCAAGGACACTGAATCGTGCTTCAAAATGATCTGTGACGTTTCTTTGAAATTCAAGATTCTATTAACTTTACTTGAATAAGCTTAAAAATAAGTATATCAGTTACTGAGTTTCTCCTTTAAGCGTGAAGAACACAAAAGAGAGTAGCTATTTACAAGCACAGCTCTGAAGTTTTCAACTACATGAAGTACCTACTATGTGTACCAAGATATTGTACAAAGTTGTAAAAGATGGGACTTAAAGGAATTTATAATCTGACAGGAGCTTATAATCTAGGAAGTATTTATCAATTGTTCATGTCCCCTGGCCTGTCATGAGAAATTATTAATTCCTGGTTCCTTTCTGTGCACTTCCTAAACAGGGGGAGTTTAGCTTGTGTCTCCCCCATGTATATTCCATGATTGTTTTTATTAGCAATCAAAAACATTTTGAGGGGTTGGTTGTAATAGGAAGAGTAAGAAGAGATTTTTCCACTACTTGCCCTTTGCCCTTAATTTCTATACCATAATATTTTACTTTTACTTTGTATGACTCTTGAGATACCTTTTTCTTTGGGTGATTTAAATATGATTCTTAGAAGGTGGTTTTCAGGAACCAAAAAATGTACATTTCTATCTGGCAATAACTCCAATGTAGACTCTAATTTGTGGTAAGAGATTTGCAGGAAATCTGACACAAAATGAATCTCTTCCTCCCACTATCCCATTTGGTCACTTCTTTGAAATGAATCATCTCCAGTCAAAGAGCTAATAAGACAAGAAAATAAGGAATAGTTGGAAATCATGTGACTCTTTAAAACTAACAGGGTATCTCTGACACGTGCTCTTTGTTAACAAGCAATAAAAACTGAAAATTGAAACAATACACATCATCCATTAAAGGTATGTGCATCATGTAATGGGATGGTAGGGAGAGGATAATACTCAACAAAGAGGTTAATAACAGATAGGTGGGGAAAGGCTTTTCTAAAAGAGACTTGTAGGCCTTTTCCAAAAATCTAAACTCTCAGGAAACTTTTATCAGCCTATAAAAATGTTTCTACCTTTCTTAAGCATGTTTATGGGACTTTGGCCCCAAAAGGCCAGCATGATATCATCTGTAAATGGGAACAGCGTATGGAGGCATTCACCTTAATGAACAGATTCTCCTAGCACAGTTTAGATACCAGCTTGTAAGTTGTATTCTGTGTTCTGTTCTTTACAAAAAGGCAATGGAAAGAACTTGGACTCAGAGTGAGTTTGGGGGTCCCAGGTATTGCTGTGAGAAGTGGCATGAATTAAAAATGGAGTTTCTTTGAGCTCTAGTTGAAGAAGAAAATAGCAGGAGAGCAGGGGCTGACTCATTCTACTTCTTCCCAAAAAAGTAAAGAGGAAAATTATCTTCTCATGATTAGAAGGAAAAAAAAAGCCTAATCGGGAAGTTAACATGCCACTAGGGAGCTTCTTTTTTGGAGATGTAGAAGGAGGACCCTAGAGGCAAAAGGAGCATTCAGAGTCTCTGATTAGTTTAGAAGTAGTTAAGAGACCCCTTACCCAAAACATATTCAGATGGATCTGAGATCTCGCTGATGTGGTTGTTCCCTTCAATGATACAGATTCCAATTCATCAACGCCTTCCATCTTATGTGACTCTTATCCATATTCCCATAGAACTTTGCTACAGTGGGTCCACCTATTGTGCTGGGTGCCTTCCTCAATTTCTCCTAATATCGAAAGGATGCCAGTGGAACAAACAGGCTCTCTACCAGTTATACTTTACTCTTGCTATGTAACCAGGTAATTTCCTTCTTATCATACTTTGATGGCATCTTTTTGATTCATCTTTGGAATCCCCTATTTGTTAATGTGGCCAGTTCACATTCACTATGTATGTCTCCACTGCACTAAGAGTGGTGTTCATTTTTAATTTTTCAGAGAACACAGTATTTTGCCAGTATTCTTTTTAAAAGATAGGACCTTGTTTATGGGAGAATTTGAAGGCTGTTAAGGTAGCCTTGCAATTTCCCAAGGTTGATCTGGGCTGTTCTTCTCCACCTATTTAATCCTGGGCCCAACACATTATTCAGTTGCACTGTCTATACGATATATATGCTTTGAGAGACAAACCTAACAGATTTTCCATCTAACTGTATGTCAAAAGACATTCTTTATCTACTTGGTTTTTCCCTATGTGGGTAGTCAAGTCAAACTCTCAAGTGGTTACATGGCTCTTCTCAGAGGCTCTGTGATGGGGCTTGCCAGCACGATATCAATTGTAAATAAGAACAGCATATAGAGGTATTCACCTTAATGAACAGATTCTCATTAGGTTCGTTAAAAGTGTTCAAATACTGAGGGGTAAGCAGCACAGAGCACCTGAACTAAAGCCAAATCAAAACCTAAAGGCAAAATATGAAAGACCTTCCACTATAAGCTAAGAATTCAGGTTAAGCTGATAAAGCAAAAGGTAAGTATTAGTGAAACAAGTTCATAGCTAGTTGTACTTGAAACACTTATTTCTTTGAAAGCTGCCTTTAAACATACATTTTTAAACAAAGTCTGCTCATTAAGCTAAGCTGTTTTAGAGACAGGAATTTTCCTCAAAGGATTGCTTTCACTGAATCCCTTAAACTTTAATATGCTATATCATTGTTGTCATTATCTTTAACGAAGTTACTGTTCCTATAATTTGTTCTTTAACCTACTAATTCTGTAGGATTAAGTTATTTGGTTTCTATTTTTTTTTTTTTTGGACAGGGAAGGCAGGGCAATTGGGGTTAAAAGATTTGCCCAAGGTCACATAGCTAGTAAGTGTGTCAAGTGTCGGAGGGCACATTTGAACTCAGATCCTCCTGACTCCAGGGCTGGTGAGCTACTCACTGTGCCACCTAGCTGCCCCTGGCTGCTATTTTTAATCCAATGACTCTACTGAATATGTTTTTAAATTGCATTGTGGTCAGGAAATGATGTGTTTAATATTACTGCTTTTCTGAATTTGTAAGGTTTTTAAACTGCATGGTCAATTTTTTGTAAAGATGCCTTACGGAGCCAAAAACATGTATATTCCTTTCTATTTCCATTCAATAATCACTAGAATTTTTAAAAGATTCATTTTATGCCCTTTGATTCTTTCTTGTCTATTTTTTTGTTTAGAGTTGTTAGCTCTGAGAGGCATAAGTTGAAGTAGTCCATTATTATAATTTGGTTATTTCTCCCCAAAAGTTGTTTAGATTTTCCTTTAAGTATTTAGGTGCTATGCCATTTGCTGCATATATGTTAAGTTAATTCACTGTCTATGGTACCATTCAGCAAAATGTAGTTTTCCTATCTCTTTTAATTAAATTAGTTTTTGCTATTGCCTTACCTGAGATCACGATTGTTACCCATGCCTTTTGAGTTCAGCCGAGGTATAATAAATTTTCTTCGAGTCCCTTATTTTAACTTTATATGAATTGTTATGTTTCAAGTGTGTTGTTTCTTATAAACAACATATTGCTGGATTGTGCTTTTTATCCATTCTGCTGGCCTCTTCTGTTTTATAGGTGAATTCATCTCATTCACATTCCCAGCTATGATTGTTGTATATTTTCCTCTATCTCATTCGCTTATACTCTTTCTTGTCTTTATTCCCCACTTCCTTGTTATCACAGGTTGTTATTCTTTATTTCTTTCCTTTTAAAGCCCTCTTCATGACCCCATTCTGAGCTTAGAGTTTGTTTTGCTTTTGACTAATATTTCTCTGAATCTACCCTCCCTATCATTTTCCCCTCTTCCTTCTCCCTGTCCTCTCCCTCTCCCCCTTCCCTTCTCTATTTCTCTGTTGGGGTGAATATATTTCTACTGTCCTTTGACTAGGTCAGATGAAAAAGTGAAGTTCTGATACCTACTTCCCCTATCGCTTCCTCATCCATATAGATTTCCACTTGAAAACCCCAATTATGTGAAGTAATAAGTTTGCCCATGCTTAGATTTCCCTATCATTACCTGGCACTCTTCTTTGATCTTTGTGGGGGAAGGTGAGGGGACAGCTGGGCTGTATGCTTCTTCCTATTCTACTATCTTGATTGGTCTCTTAAGTTCAGTCGTTTTAATGAGTTATCTCAGATAATCATATTCTGTAAAATTTGTGGATACAAGTCAAAACATCATCTTTTAAACTCTGAAGGAAAAAAAAAAACCCCAACTATTGCCACCTCGTGGAACCATATCTAAATTGTAGGCTCCAAACTTCTGACCAAGATAGCTACTTGAATGGAAGCAAACTGCCTAGCTCTTACATACCCACTCCAACAAAAACTTAACATTCATACCAGACTGAATAATTATAAAAAAAATCCAACAAGAAACTACCATAAATGACTTCTTTTACTTTATAACTACACAAAAGAATTAGTAAAAAGTCCATGGGCAATAGAAAAGACACCCACCATTAAAGCCAATGCCAGCACCAGTGCCAGTGAAAGCAAACAAGCTGGTAGTCTGCCCACATGCCCAGACATAGGAAAGACACATGTGGTCTGAAAGGTTCTGTTTCTAGAGGCAGCAAAGGTGGAGAACAGTTCCTCTAAGACAGCCCCAGGGTGGTCAGAAATTCTGAGAGTTACTACCAACTCACGGCAGGGACCTTAGAAGCCACTGAGAATAGCAATACCAATGTGGTGTGGATGGCTGAGGTGCTCACAGACTCCAAGGTCCCTAGTACTCTGTCCTGAGATGTTATAAAGGGCCCTGGAGATCCAGTGCTCACATGGCCCTGGTACACAGCCTCAGTTTAAGAATTGAGGCTATAGAGGTGAGTCAATCAAGGACAAAATCAATCACTCTAAGGAATCATTAAAGATCCAGAGACATCCAAAAATTCAAGGGTAACTGTAACAACTAAAAACAGACAATGGAAGTCTGAACACACAATCACGAATACAAATAGTTTAGTAAGGAACTATATTAAACACAAAAAAGAAATAAGTAGAAAGGTTTTAGAAGGAGGATATTACTAAGTAAGAAATAGCAAAATAAAAATTCCTGATCCCAGTTTTTTTGGAGGGTGGGGGGAAGGCACAGCACAGAAAAGAGGATTAAAAGGGAAAGGAAAGGAAACAAAGAGGGCATAAAGGTGGGAATTTACAAAGGGTGCTGGATAGGAATTCATTATTTTGATTACTCTTAGAAATAATTATTGAAAGATCTTTCTTCTCAGCTCCTATAAATCTACTCAGGATATTCTGAGAAATTCAACCCAGATAAAGAAGACATGAGATTCTTAGGTCTGTACTATTATGTATCTTCATTGTATTCTGGTGGCCTAAGTCACTTCACGGAACATATCCGTAACCCTCTGTCTACTCCACGCTTCCAGCACACCTTTATGTTCCTAAACACTAGAATCTAGCATTTCTAATGCTATACAAATTCCAGTCTGACTTTTGCACTTGAAATATCCACCCTGACTCTGTAGCTGGCAGACATGGCAAATAGAACCCAAAGGAAAACTAAATAATGGCTGTGGTTAGGAAGATCCCTGCTTGATGAAGTTTATTCAGCTATTTAGTAAAGAACAGATATAGGGAAACTGCAAAAATGGAAGAGAGGAGAGCAAAAAAAAGAAGGTAAGATCCTTGAGTTGGCAACAGGCTGTGTAGTAAGCATGATGCACATTCCCTATTGCCATTTTCCATAAACGGAATACAGACTGTTCCAATGAGGAATGTGCTATCTGAGGAAGCAGAGGTCAAGGCTTTGTGACTATGTGCATTGGAAAGAAAAGGAAAATTGTCAAATGCAGTAATACAAAGGAGAAAAATAGGAGGCAAGCCTACAGCATAGCTCTCTGGAGAGCTGCTTATCCAACCCTAGAAACATATCCTACTGGGAATTTAGTGTAATGAGCTGGAAAGATTAAAAAAAAAAAGAATTGAGGAAGGAGAGTTCAGTAGGCTAGAGGGTGAATTCTATCAAACAGAAACAGGAGCCCTGAAGAGACAAAGAGACAAGGGTGAAAATTGGGACTTTCAAAAGTTGGTTATACGACAACGTGAACTTTCTGAGATAAAAATTTGAACGTGTGACTGGTTTACCCTTAGCACAAGCATTTTATATCAAATTCGCTTATCCTCTGTTTATAGGTCTCATGAATGAATGAGGGATTGGCAAAACTTAGCCTGTAATCCTGTGAAGCCTAAAGATTGTCTTCTAGCAGCATCCTACTTATTTCTCTGTGGAGATTCGGGAGGTTTTCTTAAGATGATACATACTCAAAGTAAACTGTATCAATTCGACAGCCTATGGTACAATTTGTGAGGCTCAGGATGCATGTTCGCTATATGTAGAAAGGTGAATGTTTCTGTTGTAAGTTGTCCACTGTTGGAGATCTTTAAGTGGAGAGTAGATGCCCATTTATTTGGGATGTTATAGAAGGGATTCTTGCAAAGGTAAGAGAAAGACTAGCTAACCTTGGAGGTCTCTTTCAATTCCTAGATTCTATGGTTTTTAGCATATTTAATCTTCCAACCTCTGCTGTAAGAACCAAGGATGATACTCATCTGACAAGTAAAAACAGTTTTCTCAGTGAATTCCCTGTTAGGCTTCCAACTGTTTGGAGATGCAGACTTTATTTCATAGGTCCTTGCTCATACCACTGAAGTATTTTGAAGTGAGGTACCATCTTCTTTCACAAACACATTGTTTTTCTTGGAGTTTGAAAGTACCTTTCATCAAAAGAGCTCAAAGCACTTCAAAATGCAAATTAAATAAGTAGAACTGGGGACCATTAGCCTCATCATCTATATCTGGGACACTTAGCATCCACATAACAGAATCTGGCTCTGGCTCACTGAGATGTATTACTTCAATCTTAATAAGATTAATAAGAGTTGGACAGAGTAGAGCATTTAAATGGAAACTTTAGGCTAATGAAGCCCAGAGAGGTTAGGTGATTTCCTCAAGGTCAAGCAGCGAGTTAGTTATTCATTTCAGAGCAGAACCATGAGTTCCTGATTCCTTGTTCATGCTCAAAGGGGTATTTGCTTTTTTAATTTTTTAAGGGTGTGTGTGGGAGGAAAAAGACAGATGGAGGTATTCTCCTGAGACAGAAACCACTCTTCTAAAACCTAATTTGTTTTTAAGAAAAGGAAACCATTCCTGCTTAACTCAAAGTCTATCATCTCTGGAGAATGTTTTTCCAAAGTTCAGTTCAATTGTTTCACTAATGCACTCTGGTGAAACTTCCTGGGTTAAGGCCATTTGGGCTCACTTGTTGACAAAATTTTGCTTATCCTCAACTAAGTCTCCTATCTGAAAAATTTCCATAACCAAATGCAGGAAATGCAGCAAGGAAAGAGAGAGGAAGAGAGAAAGAACCCAACGATGGCTCTCTCATCACCGTCTTATCTACTATCTTAATCCAGAAGACCTTTTATAATACATTCTCTTCTAGGATGGGGGAAAATGTGATTAATTTATTTTCTAATATTCTAACAGAAGCAGACAAAGAATGCAGGCCTATCATCTGTTCTGCAGAGGGGGAAAAAGCAGAACTGTGGAGTAAGAACTGTGTAGGGAGGAGGAGCTTAAAGGGCAGAATCAAACCAGCAGTGCCATTTGTAATCTAATGAGATGGCTGGTCTGCTCTGCTCAAGCCTGTGCAAGAAAATAAATGGTAAACTGATTTGGAGCTAAGCCTGCAAAGCAAACTGCAATTAACAAGAGGCTCACAATACTGTTAAGTAAAGAGAATCCATCAAAGTCATAAGTGGCTGATGAGCCATAAAGAGACAATGAAATTCCGTAGATGGCTGAGGGCCATTCTTTTGTGTAACTTTTAGTACCCTTTTGATGCAACCCTGCAACCAAAATCTTATTCCTTCTGGTAGAATGGGAAAAGCAACTTGTTAGTCAGTCAACAAGCATTATTAAGCACCTACTATGTGCCAGCCACTAAGTGCTAAGTAAGCACTGGGGATACAAATAGAGATTAAGTCTCAAGAAGCTCACAGTTTAATGAGGGAGACATTGAAAACAACTTCTGAAAGAGCTTCATCTACCAGGCAGAATTTGGTCTGGCCTCTTCTGAAAATGAATGTCCCATGCTCAAATTTCCACTTCTGAAATGAGCTCTATCACTGTGATGAGGAAGACTGTGAAGTAGGGAGATCAGAGGGCTACTCATAGAACCCCCATGTCAGGAGGGAGCCCAGGCAGCCCTCCCTCATCTCCCACCCAGCTGCACTCCTGTGGACTTCTCCAGGTACCTCCCACTCCATTCCCCACCATGGCAGCATCTCAATTTCTTTTGGTGGCAGCAGGGACTGTCTTTTATCTATCTTTGCATCCCCAGGACTTAGCACAGTGCCTAGCATTTAGCAGGTGCTTATTACTGATTGACTAAAGCAATGAGTTTGACTTCTCCTCCCTACTGAAAATCTAGTCAAAATTAAGCCACCAAGCATTTACTGAGTATGCTCAAGGCCTGATTCTAGGTGCTAAAGAGTATCCAAAGAAGGAGAAGGCAGGTTTCCTGTCTTCAAGGAGCTTCTAGTTAGGTACTAACAATCTATTTCAGCAGGAAAGCCAGGTGTTTAGAAGTGAAAATCTCCTTTTTCCTTCCCTTTTTTTGTGTGTCCCTTCCCTACCTCCAAAGAAGTTCTCCTCATATTCAGGAGAAAGCTGACAAAGCAAAAAGACTAACAAGGTAAATGTCCTTCAGACTTATGAATTCAAATGACAACCCAGCAATTATAGTGAATGATGGCAATTAGCAGCTTTCTGACAGGCACCCTTGCAGGGATCTATAAATCTTAAATGTAAAGCTTCACAGAATCCTTGGTTTACCTAGCCAATATGCTGCAGTTTCAGCCTGGCTAGAAGAGAGATCTTTGGGAGGGTGAAGAGGGAAGAGAGCAGATGAAGGAAACAGATATTGTGGCACTGAGGGGCCACTCCTGATTTTTCTCCTCAAAGGGTAATGAGTCAGAACAGAACAGAGAGATTTCATCTAAAATGACATGAAGGCTATTGTCATAAAGAACACACAGCAGCAGCACCCATGCCACACACATACAAAGCTTTAGAGCATGTTTCTGGCCTCGAATAGCATGACCAAAACTCATTAAAGTTTTCCCAAATGTGAACAAATGCCAAGTAACCACCTTGACAGCCAACTTCACCTTTCCTTCCTCCAAACTGTCAGCAATTCAGTTAGCAGAGAGAATTGGAAAGATGCTCAGTTACTAGGATAAAAGAAAAGTGAAATGTTGGCAAGCAATCTCTAACTCTACAACCTACAGCATGTAAGCCAAAGGTGGCATGTGGGCTGATACTCAGTGGCACATGGGGTGAGCACTACTACAATGCTCTCTTCCCTGCCTATTTTGATAGCCGATAGTTACAGAATTGGTTCAATTATCCCATGTGACTAGAGAGTATCAGAGTGTGACCATCCCGTCTCTTGTCCCTCCATTTAACAAGTCACATATAGTCTATTCTTCTTCCTCCCCAAGGGTCAGCAGGAAGTCACCACAGATCACCCCATGCCAGAAGAACGAGGTCCCCAAGCTGGCACAACATTTCTGAAACACTTCTGACCTGGTTCTAAACGAAGCCTCTTTTTGAGCTCAAAATTTCTTATGTAGTAGTGTCATTCAAAAATATGTTGTTTTCATTTTTAAAATTTCATCACCTGGAATAATTTTGGAAATGTAAGCTAGTGCTGAAAGCATCATAGCTCTGGTAAAAATTCTGTCTTAATTTGTCAAGGTACTCAAATGCCTTTTAAAAATGTCTTTATCTCTTACGTTCTGCTGTGCACATGACATGCTTTTTTCTTTTTTTTTTCTTATTTTGTATTTAAGTTTCAATATTTAAGTTTATAATGTTTCTTTTTCTTTTCTTATTGTATATTTAAGTTTTAGTAATAAAAATGTCTTTATCTTTTCCTTCATTCAACAGAATGTACCTTCAAGCAGACACACTAGCAAGTCAAGTCAAGAAGCATTTATTAAGCATCATCTATGTGCCAAGCACTGCGTCAAGCACTGAGGACACAAAGAAAGGCAAGAGGCTTGTGGGGCTCACAGTCTAATGGGGAAGACAATATATAAACAATTATGTACAAAAAAGAGACACACAGGTTAAGCTGGAGATAGTCTCAGAGGGAAGGCCCTAGCATTCAGAGGATTTAAGAAAGGCTTCCTGTAGAAAGTGGAATTTTAGCTGAGACCTAAAGGAAGCCAGAGAAGACCAGAGGCAGAGATGAGGAGGGAGGGCATGCCAGCACAGAGGAGAGCCAGGGAAAAGGCACTTGTGGAGGGTGGAGGGTCTTGTGTGAGTAGCAGCAAGGTCAGTGTCACTAGATCACAAGTACTTGGAGGGGAGTAAAGTGTAAGAAGACTAGAAAGGCAGGAGGGGGCCAGGTTATGAAGGGCTTTAAAAACCAGAGGATTTTACATTTGTATCTATATTTATTTACACATATATTTATATATATTTTATATTTGATCCTAGATGTGTGGAAGGGTGTGTGTGTGTGTGTGTGTGTGTGTGTGCGCGCGCGCGCGCGCGTGCGTGTGTATGCACACATGCACACTTGTGCGATAAGATGCTGAGATGGTCATAAACTTTAGCAAGATCAGTTTGAAAGCTGAGTGGAAGATGGACTGAAGTGGGAAGAGATGAGGCAGGGACACCAACCAGAACACTACTGCAATAATCCAGGGGTGGACTGATGAGGGATAGCATGAGGGTGGTGGATAGCACTGTCAGAGGTAAGGAGGGGGCATATGGGGAGATCTGTGAAGGTAAAAACAAGAGGCCTTGGCAAGAGACTAGATATTAAAGGTGAGACAGACAAGTTTAGGCTGTGAAACAATGCAAAATATTTTTAAAATTATTTCCTTCTTTAAAAGTTTTTAAGTTGGGCACATTTGTATAAACATTCATGAGCCATAAATGAATATTCCATTTGGCTATTAAAAACACAGACACACAGAGTTTATATACTGATGACATCATTTCACTAAATAGCTATAAATCTTACTCTTCTACTTTGGTGAATCCCAAACTGCTACATAGATCATTAATACTGCTGCATAGATAACTAATATGTAACCAGATACTCATTTTTACCATTGACATTCCACCATTTCAACCTTGCCAAAAAGCAACCCTTTTTAATGTCTCAAGCCCAGCTGTCTCACTGGTGGCAAAACTGGACTTGTCTGGTGGAAGTTTATCAGACATGCTAATACAGTTATTTCCTCTGAGGGCATGGAATATTCCACACCCTATTTGCTGCCTGAATAACTTATCAGAACCTCAACACTGGCCAAACCCACACTGTCATTAAGTCTCTTCAGGGGTGCTGACAACATAAGAAATTATAGCTCTTAAAATCAAACAAACTCTTAAATTCAGATTGAAAGGGGAATAGTTATTGCTAAAGGCCTGCTTCATTAAGGTTTCTGCTGGGCTACTTTAATAAAATAACTCCACTTCTTTGTAAACAAATTTGTTAAATTGTCATCATGGTAACAGTAGAACAGAAATGTTCAAAGCTGGAGAAGGTTATGACTTCTTTTCTTAAGAACACCCTCCTAAACACAGCAAAATGGACTCATTTCTGTCTCAAGGTGGCCTAGGAGAGGTTATTTGTCACAGGAAGCCAAGTAGTTGGAGGCCTGAGACAGGAAAAGTCAAGAGAAAGGAGGTCAAGAAACAAAGCTATACTATCTTTAAGAGATCAATCTTTTTATCTCCAGATAATGAGACGACACCAAACAGTTATTCTGGAGTCCAGCTTATATAATGTTTATTCATTTTGATTCTTTACTGGAGGAACTGCTTTGTGTAACAATCAACTGAAACTATGAAGTGTGTTAGGGCCTCCTATCAGGTAAATTGGAGCTTTGGTTATGTGGCTTTTCTTAGTAACCACAAATCAGACAAGCCTTTAAAAGGAATATGTCAAAAAACAACTTTATTCTTACAGTGGTTTACAGAGCTCATGGCTAGAATGAGGCACAAGTATGACCCATATATAGAAAATCAGAACATGCTGGGGTATTTTAAGAAACTTACTGTCCAAGGCAGAGTGAGTCTATGGAGAGAGGAATGACCTTTCTGGGCCAATGCGGAGTCAAGAAGCACAGAAGCTTGTTCGTTGCCCCTGGCTGGATTGCAGCTTCCCCCCAATAAGCTGGTCTGGGGCATTTCTCAGCCTTTCTCAGACCCCACTGTTCATTGTCCTTTACTGTAGTCCCTACCTAAATCCCAAGCAGGCTGGCTCCAGCATGGGGAGTCTCTGCTGCCCCTGAGAAGCTGCTTCCAGAGGGACTGTTAAAAAGAGTCATTGCTTACTCCATCTATTCTTACCCTGCACATCATTAAAAGTCTGATCATTTTAGCCAATGTCTCCAACTTTTCCCAAGAGTCGTCTTTTTTGGAGAGAGCCTGGGCTCATCTCTCCCTGGAGCATTACTGACTGATCTGTTTAAGGCTAAAAAAAAAAAACAAGGCCACTGTTTTGGGATCTATTCCCTCTATTTACTAGCAAGAAAAGTTGGCACTTTTAAAAAAGACCATGACAGTTACAGGAGAAATAAGACTTCACCAAAAACAACTTAAACAAACCACGTCCCCTTAACGAGTCTCAGCTTGAGCCTCACTTGCCCTTGTCTCTTTGCTCAGTGAAGCTATTTCCCTATCTCAACAGTGAAGACTGTGGCTCGGACATACCTTACCATATTAGGCAACCAGGCCGAGGCAAACACAAAACAGACCCAGAATTTACCTAAAAGAAAGAGTGCAGGCAAAGATGTTTTCCAAAGTGAGAGGGTTGCTAGGAAATAACTAGGTGTGCTTTAGAGGGAAAGAGGCACTCGTAGAAAATGCTGCTGCTGAGGAAAAGGAAAAGAATCCAGACTCAGAAGACTGGCAGAGAAAGTTCCACGGCTTGGAGGAAATCAGGATGAAGACTTACTTAGGGAAATGCTGTAGAATAGAAGGGACCTGAAAAGCTGCAGCTCTCAGACCATTGTGTAGTACAGCACTGGAGTCAGAGAACTTTGAATCCCAGCTCCACTACTGAATGTAGGACTTTGAGCAAGTCATGTAATCTAAGTTTTCCCATCTGTAAAATGAAGGATTAGGACTAGAGTGGGGAATGGGGAGAAAGTAACATAGGTAGGACCAGAAAAGACTGAAAATTTGGCTAGCAGGGCAGACCTTTCATTTGGTCACATACCCAAAAGAGTCCTGGGGAAAAGCAGAATCGTTCAGGCCTTGTTATTTCTCTGTACTATCTTGACAGGTAATTTAAGACCTCAATGAAAAACCATCAAGACTCCTAACGTAGCCATCAAATAAAGGCATATGGAAATGAGAGACTGTCGCTCTGACTCCCCACATGCGCCATTTTACAAGCAAGACTATATAATCTAGGTGAAAGGGCAGTGGACTGAAGAAGTCAGAAAACCTGGATTTGAGTACTAGCTCTGCTATCTGTGACCACTTTTTTGTTGTTGCAAGGGGTTATTCACTTAAGGCCACTTAAACTCTACTAATTTTAAGACTACATAATTATAGATCTGTAGTTAGAAGGGGCACCAGAAGCCATCTAATCCCACCTCTTCATCTTAGGCGAGGGAAATTAAGTGACTTACCCAAAGTCATGCAGACAGGAGGCATCAGAAGCAGGATTTAAGCCCAGGTCTTCTGACTCTAGAACTAATATTCTTTCTACTGTACCATGCTACTTCCTTAGTTTTCCAATCTGTCAAATGGGAGTGATGATACATGCCTTTCCTGCCTCACAGGACTGTTATACAGAAAATGCTCTGTATGTTCTAAAAGTGCTATGTAAATATAGGTTATTATGAAAAAATATCCAAGAAGTCAAAATCCAAGGTCAGTGGAACCCTAAGTACTTTCATCCTCATGACAAGATGAAGAACCAGGCATTCTAGTTTTATAAAATATCTGAATAGATTACAGACATTGCCAACAAAATGACAGAGAGGTGGTGGACTAATAGGCAGAATTAAATACACACATTTGGACGTGGTCGATGTGGGAATTAATTTTGTTTGGCTATACTTGTTTGTTACAGGGATTTCATATTTCTTTTTTCTGGGTGGGGGATGTAAGTGAAAGAAAAAAATGCTTAACAATTGAAAAAATATATAACTGTTAAAAAATATTGTCTAGGAGATGGGAAAGATGGTATTGCAAAGAAGTCACGACTGGGTGACTTGTCATGGGAAAACAAAAATGATCACCAGTCATTCAGCTGACAGAAATAGAAAGACTGGACAGACAGAGATTAGTGAGTTTGGTAACATTAATACAGTTAACATATCCTTTTTATGCACCTGTCCTTATATACTAATCTATTTTATGTGGATTTACTCTTATTTTCTCCTTGTAAATAACCCCTTGCAACAACAAAAAAGTAATTAGTGCTTAACTAAAATGAAATCTATATATAAAACACAAGAAAAGTATGAAGTCTCAGATGATAGCAGAAAAGGGAGTTTAGTTGGTCATGGGGAAAATGTTACTATCATGTAGTACTATCATGGAGCCTGCCATTCTATGTATCTAGGAGGTAGATAGGACTTGGGAGTACTGACTAGAGATAAGGGCTTTCAAAGGAAGTACCTTCTTGACTAAAATGGCAGCACTCGTGTTCCAAGCTGAAATAGAACTAAAGATAAATAGGCAAGGCAAGAGGAACAAAGAAGAGAAACCACTTAAAAACATTTGCAGCTACAGTTTAATCAATAGAATCCCTCTGATGCTGCAGGAGCACAGTCTCATTACACCCTTGGACTTCAAAGGCAGTCTGGACATGGTCTGTGGAGCAGAAGGCAGCAGGGGATGAATATTTCACAAGGTGCTGAACAATGCTCAGGGACACTGAGCTCCCTGACATTCCTTGTGTCTCTTGTGTAGAGAGGATTACCAGATCTTGTCGGTACCATTCCATAATACATCAAGGTCAAAAGTTGTAAAGGGCTGTTTAGCTGATTTAGAAAGATGGGATGAGGGGAGTGATGACTAAAAACAGAGAGGGAAAAATCTCATCTAGAGCCAAGTTCAAGGACTGAAGACAAGTTGGCAGAGGGGAAGCAAAAGTGAAATTTCATGAATATGTTTATCTTCTATTCTTATGACTTACTCAGTTTTATGAAATTACTCTGGGAAGTAAAACAAGAATACTAAAAAAATTAGTAGGAAATAGGTCCACTGAGTCAAAGATACCAATCTAACTTGATACCTGATTTGTTGACTTATGAATTGCAAGAGTATTAAAAGTCTAATATCCTATACCATGTAGAGGGAAACCACCCTGTTGATGGTTTTAAGTCTTCACAAAAATATTTCAGCGACCAGTCAGTTCCAATTATGTATTACTTTTCCCTCAAAACTACTTCTTAGAACCAAGTTTTATTTTCTTTCATCCAGTTTGAATTTTAAACACTTTTAGTACTCATATTTTTTGAAATGTGTTTTTCCTGAAGGGTCTTTCCCACATCAACTTGTGACTTAAGCTCAGGATCCATTTGGATTCAAGAAGGACAGGTGCCCTGGATATCAACGAAAAGATAAATTCTTTGCCAATACCTTTGTTCTATATAATGTGTTAATTTGGAGAGTGTTAGCAGCCCAGAGATAAGCAAAGGGATACATTAGTTCCCTTTGAGGTCCTGTTTTGAGCCTTTGTAGCTGACTTGTTCTGGGCAGGATGCTGATTTTTAGACTTTGCCCAGGTCTAGGACTACAAGGATTTGCCTAAAAGCAACAGGAATTCCAAAAATAGAAAATAACCATCTTCTTGACTAACGCAGAAGATGCTAAGTTTTTAACACACATAATTCTCAACCTCCCTCAAAAAGAGCAAGAAAATACTGATGCCCAATGGATCTCAACCTAAGGAAGCTTTCCCATTTACCAAACATACCTGGTAACCGACTTTCAAGAAAGGTATTCTTGGGGAGAAAATACTGATATCCAATTGCTGAGCAATTTCAAAGGCACCTAGGTAGCACAGTAGATAAAGTAATGGGCTAGAGCAAGGAAGATGAGTTCCAGTTCAGCCTCTGACAGCGACCAGCTGTATGACCCTGGCCAAGCTGCTCTGCCTGCTTCCGTTTCCTTTACTGTACAATGTGTCTCCCAGGGTTGTTGCAAGGATCAAATGACATAATTCTAGCACAGTGCTTATCAAAGTGTCTGGCACAAAGTAAGTTCTATATGAATACTAACTACTCTTTTTCCTCTGATGATGATGATGATAAAATCAAATAATATTAGAGACTACGATAAAATGTGAATTCTAATTTAGGATCTGGGTCCTTAAATCTAAATAAAAAGGGAAGGGTAGCAGAGTAGAAAGATCACTGGACTGGACATCTGGAGGCCTGAGTTCTAACAGTGCCAATAATATAATAGCTCACATTTTAGAGCGCTTCAAGGTTGGCAGAACACTTAACATGCATCATTTATCTAGTCCTTACAACAAGCCTATGAGGTAGGTGCTACTGCTTTTCCCATGCTGCACATAAAGTAATTAAGGCCCAGAGTCATAGGCATCTTGTACAAGATTCAAATCCTGTTTTCGGGACTCCAAGTCCACTGCACTATCCCCTTCCCTAAATGAGCTGCTGCCTTCTCCTCTTGGCTCTTCTACTGGTGAGGTGTATGACTGGGGGAAGTGACTTAAGCTTCTGGGCTTGGTTTCCCCAATTGCAAAGAAGGAAGGGTCAGATGGGGTGATCGCCAAAGTCCTATGGAACTCTAACAATTTATAAGCTAGAAAACAGTCCGATATCTCCTGCTAGTAATGCTCTTCAGCAATTCCTTTGAAATAAAAGCAGGCTGACCTCCACTAAGTTCCCTAGGGTTACCTTTCTACACTTAGCAGCATCATTTCTCTTAAGCATGTATGCCCTCTAGTGAGGAATTCAAGTATAAAAGCTACACTGGCTCTAGGAATGGTATGCACAAAGGAGTAAATCCTTAAAGTGGGGAAAAAAGGCAGAAATAGCACAAACTTTTCTCAAAGAAATTTTTTTAAAACGGTCAGAGTGGTAGATAAGAAAAAACAGGGAAGATCCAAACAGCTGCCTTTTGGAAGTGTGTTTAAGGCTGTATCTACACTATATACTAAGATATCGGACACTGGAACAAGTCTCCTGATTTCTTTAGCACTGATGGAGGAAACACTACAAATGAAATTCAAGTTTTATCCCTACATTTTCACACGTAATTGGGACCTAGTTTCTATTTTTACCAAATCTGACTCAGGAAGAGTTTTGACCAGTGGAAACTGCCTTGCCACATATGAATTGTTAATGTAGACAATAAAGTCAAATTGCTGTGCAAAACAGCTTTCATCAAAGAGTCAACACTTTCTAGAAAAAATGTGCCTCTTCAGTAAGCAGTCCAAGGTTTTCCGAATGGGGACAGGTTTAGAGGAGAACTATGTGCTTTCCTGAGTTTGAACAAAGCCCAGCTCTCCATAGCAACAGGCTATAATATCTACAGTAAGTAAAACATGATTGTAGTCCTGCCCATTCTGAGTTTGGTAATTTATTGATAACAACAAGCAGTAACACTGTCATCCATGAAGGGGCTCTGGAGTAGGGGCAAAGTTGAAAAATGGTAACATCAAACAAACATTGAACAGAACTGATGACCAGCAGAATTACTATGTAGAGGATATAAATCAGTTACTCTCCACTTTAAGAGCAAATGAAAGAATGGGCTTAAATTATGCCTTAGGGATACAGGTAAGTTACAAAGAGGACTTCTGATGTTGCTACAGCAAAAAATGCGTGATAGGTTGCAACTGTTTTCTGGAGAACTTCTAAAATAGGGGAAACCTCCAAATGCATAATATGGTGATGTTGGGTCTAACCCTGCCTAGGTACAGAGGATTAAGGTTATGAATGCAGGCAGGCAGGCAAGAAGGAAGGCAAGAAGGAAGGAAAGAAGGAAAGAAGGATGGAAATAAGGAAGGAAGGGAGGAAAGAAGGATGGAAATAAGGAAGGAAGGGAGGGAGGGAGGAAGGATGGATGAAAATAAGGAAGAATGGATAGAAATAAGGAAGGAAGGAAGAATGCATAGAAATAAGGATGGATGGAAAGAAGGAAGGAAGGAAAGAAGGATGGAAATAAGGAAGGAAGGGAGGGAGGGAGGAAGGATGGATGAAAATAAGGAAGGAAGGAAAGAAGGTAGGAAGGAAGGAAGGATGCAAAGAAATAAGGAAAGAAGGATGGATGGAAAGAAGGAAGGAAGGAAGGAAAGAAAGTAGGAAGGAACACCTACTGTGTGATTCCAGTCCCCGCATTCCATCCACTTTGCCAACTAGCGGCTTTAATGAAAATAAGCAATCTCAATACCCAGGCCAGGGAAAGGGAAAGGGAATTGTGTTTACCTCAATAGCAGCTATAGTTTCACTGAATTAAAAACAGATCTGAGGGGAAAGAACAATGCCCATTTTGATCCGCCAAAGGGACATTTTCATCCAAGTCCAGCACTCTGTATGCCTGGCTGCCAGGTTTTTCTTTTTCCTGACAGAACAGAGCTGGGGAGCTGCCACTTTGATGGATGGACATGCAATAAGGGAGAGTGAGCAGTTTTAAGATGCTGCCAGCCACTTGTCTTAGAGCAGAACTGCGGTAATTTAGATTGGGCTGTGACCAGGCATGCAGGCTGGTACTGAGTGGTCTCACACTTGCCAGTATTGGAAGGGAGGGGAAATGGGAGTAGGAGAACCAATAATTAATACTTGCACTACAATACACTGGCTCAAATAGAGGGGCTAAAAAAAATTCTTACGGTACTTTTTTTCTCTCTGCTGATCCAACAACAGCTTTAACTTCTGCATCATTTGTGGAGATTAATTCTCTAAGACTTGGACCATGTTCATTCTCACATATCATAATACTGGCACCTAAAGGTTAATAACTGAGAGACTATTCTAATCAATTTGAACTTCCCTCAAAAGGCATATGGGGTAAATATTTGGCATTTGTTGGCAGGTGCTCCAGGAAACTGGGTAAGTGGATTCTTTTTCAAGTTGTCAAGTAACTTTTACTCTAGTCCTTGAAGACACCAGCTTGTCTTCACTAGTTAGATCTACTCTTTAGTTTTTCGTAAATGGACTTAAAGTGAGATGTCTCAAGGCATTACCTTATCCAGTTTTTCTCAATTCTGCTTATGTGGAGCTCCAGGCTAAGACACCTTGAAATACTTATAATATACTACCTGGAGGTACTTCTAATGCCAAGAAATACAGAAAGGTTTAAAAAAACCTGAATGCCACTGAAAAAAGATTTGTTCCATGACACCAAATCCTCCATCCATTGAATTGAACTAAATTCATTCTCAATTCTCTTCATGGACTTAGCACCCTAGAGAGTCTGGTGCCATTCAGTTCTGTCACTCTGTTAGGGTGACATAACTTTTCCCAGAAAAATTTCCAATACTTCGCCCACATTTCCTTCCTCTACCCACACCTCAGGTGTGGAGGTGGCATTGGAGGTGGCTTTTTGGAATTTCAGCTCAAATACAGAAGTAAAAGTGATAAAACATTTGCTCCACTTGCTCCTTCATTTGCTGGAGTTGACTCAGTTGCTGATTTTCTATGTGATATTCTAAAGCACTTCTGGGACTATGATTTGGTTGTGAAAACCAACAACAAAGATAAAGAGCAACAAACCTCCATTATATACTATTTTCCATAACAAAGAACTTGTGTGGCAGTCTTTAAATCTTTTAGCCAACATACAAATCCTTCTTTTTGCAAAGAATGACTGTAAGAACAATATATTTCATTCTCCATTATCCTCAAGAAAATTATACCCTTTGTGGTTTATGTGGAGTGAGCTGGGGTTTTCCCTGTCCTCTAACCAGCTAGGGATCTCCAGGTCTCTAACTATAGTGTCAGAAGGGCTTGTTTCTTGGGTGTCTGATTATATTCTAAAGACACAGTGCACGCTGATTCCTCAACTATGCCACAGGACCAAGAAAGGAAAGTGTTTAAACATGGTCCATTTTATTGGAGCGTATATCTATTTTCAAAATGACTTTGCAATCATTCATGCTTTTTTTCCCTCATTATCTATGAATGGCTCTGGAGATATCTGATGCTTTACATTATCCATGTTTCTTCCTCTTCATTGGTACAGATAAACAGGAACTGACCACATTACTTTTCTTCCAAAGAGTTAAAAGAATTTCCCATAATCTTCTAATACCTCTTTGAGAAAGAGAGAAGACAGGTCTTATCAGACTGTTGTTGAAGAACATAAATCTAATTCAAGGTCATAGCTTTGGAGATCTTCCTAAGAACACAGGATAACTAATAAATTATGCCTCTTAGTGGAATGACTGTTTCCAAACCCCCACAGATAGCTAACTTGAACCCAGACATCTTCATTAGCCAACTAGGCTACATGAGATCTGTTGCTCCCTCCATTACAACTCCATGCATGCAAGCAGAGCTGACCCTAGAGGGATATGTCTCACTGGCCTTTCACTTACCCATGCCTCTTTCATGTCTTCTGTGACATCTTCGTCTCCCTGAAAAGAGAGGAGAGAGAGAGAGGCCAGTCACTGTCACAGCACCTGTGGCAGCCACAAAGTCAGTTCCCACCACTTACCCTCCCAGTGTTTCAAGCCAGAAGCTGCTTGATGGGCACCAAAAGGTGACTGCCAAGTGATGCTTTGATGCCGCTGCTCCCTTTCAATGGGCATCATAGGTTGAAAGCTAAGGAATATTAACTGCAGATCAACACTTTAAATGAATTTTGTGTAAACAAGAGGTCTTATCAATCAAACCATCTACTAACAAAGAGAAGCAACTTTCCTCTTCCTAGTTTCACTTTATATCACCTTTGGAAAAACTAAGAACTGCATGAGCATTATCATTTATAAGGGGCTTTCTCACAACAGCCTTGCAAATTAGGTAGAGCAAATAATTCTATAAATGAGGAGACTGAGGCTCAAAAGTTCAATGATTTTCACAGCTACAGAGGTAGCAACTGCCAGAACTCAGGTCTTCTGACTCCCCAGTCCAATTCTCTTTCCCCTACACTGCACTTTCAAAACAAGTAAAGATCTCTACCAAGAGAATAGCTTATAATAGATGACTATTTTACTACCCTCATCATCTTGTCTATGAATGGACTGACATTTTCAAGTTATCCATGATAATTAGGAGTCATAGTCCATGCTGATTCCTCAGCTATGCCACAAGACCAAGAAAGGAAAGTGTTTAAACACAGTCCCTTTTATTGGAGCATATATCTATTTTCAAAATGACTTTGCAATCATCCATGCTTTTTTTCCCCCGATTATCTATGCATTATAGTAGTAATGGAGTATAAAGGGCTTTAAAGAGTATAAAGGTAAACTGAGTTTGACTTCTGACTCCACCACAATCTGTGTGATGTTAGAGGCAAGTACTTCACTTATCAAAGGCCTCTGTTTTCTCAGCTGTAAACTGAGGGGGTCAGACCAGATGATCTCTAGGTTCTGTTCCAGTTCTAACAGTCTATGATTCCATAAATATTTGAGTTGATTGTATTCACGTGAGTGTGTGCTTATGTGGTCCCTTCCTTTTGCCCATCAAAAGTTCCTCATGGCCTTGTATTTGCTTACAATATTTAATACAGAGTTCTGTATACATAAATGTGGTTTCCTGAGTGTGTGTAGTGTAAGGGAGAGGGAAGGGAATAAGCATTTATGTCTCTATCAGGCACTGTGCTGAACACCCTAAAAATAGTATCTCATTTGATCCTCACAAAAACCTTACAAAGTTTTTATTACCTATGATTATCCCCATTTTACAGTTGAGGAAACTGAGGCAAACAGTGGTTAAGTGATTTGCCCAGGGTCTCACAGCTAGTAAGTGTCTGAGGCCACATTTAAACTCAGGTCTTCCTGACTCCAGGCCTAAAGCTCTGTCCACTGTGCTATTTAGCGGTCTGGTCCAGCAGAAAGAGCACTAGTCTTGGAGTTAGAAGATGTGGTTTCAGGTCCCAGCTCCAATACTTACTAGCCAAATGAACGGGGCAAGTCACTTAAACTCTTCTGAGTCTGGGTTTCTTTATCTAAAAATAGAAGTAATACCATTACACTACTCTCCCTTTTTGTGCTATTGTGAAGGAAGCACTTTATAGACCCCAAAATGACAGATAAAAGCCAGCTATTACTATTTCACTGGGTTTTTGAGGAAAGCACTTTGAAAACATTAAAGCACAATAGAAACTCCTGGGTTTGCTAATTTTATTAAACTGTGAGGGTCGTCTCTCATTTGGAGGACTGGACATTTGTGCAAGAAGCATGAATAACCCCAAAGAGAAGAAATTTGTTCATAACTAGTAGACTTCTTCCTCCCAGTTCCTACTGTTATTTTAAATGTCCAAAGGGAAAGAGGGCTGTGGACAGCTAACATCGGGTGAGTCTGATACCTCTATGGCACCAACCCCTAAATTCCCAGTACGATTATCTATAATTTTATAGCCTCAGAGGCATGATACTCTCCTTTTCTTCATGGATATTTTCTAAGTGCCAGCTGGATGTGTGGCACCAAATTGAAGCTAAACACAAAAGTCAACACCGCCTCCATTGTAGAGACCATTTATTCTGTAGAGAACACCAAGAAAACCAGTGACATAAGGTTCTCAAAGAAACACATCCACTTACATCCTTTGTCCAGAAGTTGATGCCTGTACCTCTTCGCCTTTCCTTGGGCCGGCGCCTCTCTCGGATGGATGTCTTATTAGAGGACTGGTCATCCAAATCTGGATCTTCACTCTCTAACCACCAAAAACAAAAGGTAGCACAGGTCTTTAGCACGTGGGCCTACAAGCCCTGAAGAAGGTTCACTTTAGTTTTAAAAGGTCTACATACCATTTTTTTCCATGTCTTTAGCAGTGCTTGTGGCAGTTTCTGAACTCTCAGAGTCCACACCTGAAGACCTACTTGCCCGGAGGAGATGGGATCCAATGGAAAGCAAGGGGTTTGACCCAGAAGGAGAAACTGGTGTTGTGGGTTTATTTTGCTGGGTTAGGTACCTCAGTCGTCCATAAGAAGGCTACAAATAACCCACAGGGTTGGATGTTAGAAGTAAATTCCCAACATACAAGAGTAAATTTTTTCACTGTAGATTTTTCACAAATGAGTTTCTCTAAGGCTCTTAGTAAAAATGAGAAGCTTCCTCTACCAAGGACAGATCATGCAGACTGAAAGTCAGCCCATTAACTGCCCTAAAAAAGTACACTCCCAGGATCTGCATGGTTTGTATCAACCCCATACTGAAGGCAGTCCAAGAATGTTTTTCCTGAGCACAGTAAAGGACAATTAAATTGTATCTGCCTTATTAGAAAAAGTTCTTTTGGTGAAAGAAGAAAGATGATAGGGAAGATGGTACTTTGGAGTTGGGAAAATGAGGAGAGCTAATTAATACTTAGGAAAATAAAAGGTCAATAAGTATGTGAAGTCAGATGCATGAGAACTCAAGTGCAGAGCCCAGCAGCTACATGTCAGTATTCTACCCATTTGCAAAAGCTAATTTTTTATAATTTTTTCCCAACTCTTCTTTTTCTTTCCCCTTTTGTTTCTTACCCTAATGAATAAGGCAAACAATATAGCTCTTAATTTGGTTCATTGGTAAAATCTTTGCAACAGGAGGCTGCAGCTAGAAAGAGAGGAAAAGAAGTTCCCTGCTATGACATGGGAAACATTTCACAAAGGAAGAATGCTTTTTAACAAAGTGCTACAAAGAACTGGCCAGGTCCAAACATTCAGGGCTGGAGAAAGAAATGGAAAAGTTATTTCCAATCCTAATCTATCTATTTCAGTCCAGTAGAAAAGCAGTAACCCATGAAGAATGTCTCAGCAGTGAGTGACTTTTTGTGTTCACTGGAGCAAAGGCTACTCTTTAAACTCCTGGGTTTGCTAATTTTATTAAACTGTGAAGGGCATCTCTCACTCGGAGGACTAGACATTTGTGCAAGAAGCATGGATAACCCAAAAGAGAAGAAATTTGTTCATAACTGGTAGATGTTTATCTTGCAGCTACAAAAGTTTATCCACAAAACATTGTTTCTCCACCTCCTTTTCCTTCCAGGTACAAATTCGCACCCTGTAGTGGCGGAGAGCCCAGATCAGCCTAGACCAGTTTACCTCCTCCTCCCAGCTCCTACTCCCACTCTGCTGGCTCTCTCCAGTTTCTTTCGTCAGTGCTGTGAGTGGCTCCTGTTTTTCACTGCTGCCCTCGAGTCCCTCCAGACCACTTTCAGTTTTTTCGCTTGGCTGTTCTTGAGATTGCCTTTCTGCCCGCGATCGGCTGAAAGTCCTCTCTGCTTCTTGAAGATCAGTTAGAGTGACACCCTGGGGTGGAGAGAGGGAGACCTTAGAGTCAGGGAGATAAAAGTCAGACTTTAAACCAAAGCTTTCCTGGCTTAACCGATGGAAAGTAAGGGTAGAAACAAAATTTAGATCCTTGAAGTTTAGCATCCTGCCTATTATTTCAAGTTCCAGTCCACAGATAAATCCCTCCCACATAGATGGGTGACTTTTGGCTGCTGAAAAGCAAAACTCAACTAGAATTAATAATCTCAGGCTCCTGAGGAAGGGCAAATGGCTCTTGAAATGAAGACCATTAAGCTGAGAAGGAATGACCAAACACATGGCCTTGAGGCAAAAGCACA
This sequence comes from Trichosurus vulpecula, assembly GCF_011100635.1. NCBI lineage: Eukaryota > Metazoa > Chordata > Mammalia > Diprotodontia > Phalangeridae > Trichosurus > Trichosurus vulpecula. The sequence continues at coordinate 103,146,458 of NC_050576.1, read as the reverse complement.
AAGCCCAGTGTGCAAAGCATTCAGGTCTGTGTCCTAAACAGTTCAGAGTCAATACCTTGGCTCTTCCAACTCTCATTTCCAGGAAATACGTTACTATAGGGAGCTGCCTGTCACAACAGCACTTAGTTCATGGTTAGTTGCTCTCAGAACCATCATTAGAATAGCCCCAGAGATCCCGAAGGTCAGAGACATGGAGACTCCATAGCTGCCAAGGTGAGGTAGAAGCAGGAGCCTCATTTTTCTCTCAGTGAGAAAGTTAGGCCTAGGGAAGAAAAAAATTCAAACTCAAGGCAAAAACAGAAAAATGGCAGGGATGTCAAATGGAGGCTTCCTACAGCACCCAGTGTCCTCCAGAGACTTGTTAATCAATCCATAATTATTTGTTAATTATTTGTTAAGTGCCTACCATGTATGAGAAACTTTGCTAGGTTCTGGTGAAACAAATAAAACAATATGAAACCATATCTACTTGCATAGAATTTACATTCTAATGGGGAAATGACAGACACATATAACTACAAACAGAATAAATAAAAAGAGAATAAACACAAATAAATACAAGGTATTTTGAGAGGGAGAGCACTAAAAGACAGGAGGATCAGGAAAGACATCATGTAGATAATGGTCCTTCTTTCAAAATCAAAGGTGAAGAGGTGATGCATCCCAGGCATGGTGGACAGCCATTAAAGGCACAAAGATGGGAGATGGAGCTCCAAGTGTGAAGAACAAACAGAAGGCCAGTGTGTCTAGATTATGAGAAAAAAGTAATATACGTGGTATTCCAAAAACCTTAGTGCAGTTTTAAGTTATTAAAGTGATTAAAACTGCACCAAGACTTTTAGGGCATCCTATAACATAAAGCTAGAAAGAGAGGTTGGGATCAGGTTGTGAAGAGCTTTAAAAGCTAAACAAAAGAGTATATTTTAGCCTAGAAGCAATTGGGAGCCACTGGGATTTATTGAGAAGGGGCAACACATAATCAGACTTGTGTTTTAGGATTACCATTTTGGCAGCTCTGTGGAGGACACAATGGAGTGAGGAATGATCAATTAGGAAGCCAAAGCAATAGTCTAGGCAAGAGAAGACAAGGGACTGAATCAAAGTGGTAGTCATGGGAGTAGAGAGAAGAGGAAAGATTTGGGGAATGTTGCATATTGCAACAAATGGCAAGTTTCTGGCAGCTGAAATGTGGAGTAAGAGAGTGAGAAGTAAACATAATACATGGTTTTAAACTTGAGAAGCTGGCAGAATTGTGGCGCATTTGATGGAAAAATGTAAACGTGGAAGAGGAGTGGGCTTGGGGACAGAAAGAAGTTTTGTTTTGGATGTATTGAGTTTGAAAGGGGCCAAAAATCAAGGAAGAGAGTAGGTTGAATACACAGAACTGAGCATCATCTGCTTAGAAAGGATTATTAAGCCCATAGAGTTTGATGAGGTCTCCAAGCAAGTAGCTGTAGAGAGAGAAAAGGGCCCAGGACAGCCTTTGGAAACACTTCCAGTCAGGAGGGATGATATGGAAAAGTCAGAAAAGGAGATTAAGAAAGAACAGTCAGGCAGGTAGGAGAACAAGTAGAGAGAGCAAAAGAAGTCTTTAAAACTCTAAGAGCATCTCCAGGAGAAAGTGGTCAACCGTGTTAAATGCTGCAAAATGATCAAGAGGGATAAGGACTGACAAAGAGACTATCCTATTTGGCAATTAAGAGATCATGGATAATTTTGAAAAGGTCAATCTCAGCTGAGTGATTAATTCAAAAGCTAAAATGTAGAGGACTGAGAAGGGAGTGAGGAACAGCACTACAGGCAATGGGTATGAAGAGCTTTTTCTAGGAGTTTGGCTGTGAAAGAAAAGGAAAAAAAACCAGGATGATAGATTGAGGCAAAGGGAGGAGGACTGTTAAGGATTGAAGAGACTTGGATGTATTTAGAAGAAGCTACTCCTCTCCTCTAAAGTCTTCAGCTGATCCTTCTGATTCAAGGACAAACACCAACTCCTCAGCTTTGTATTTAAAGCCTCCCATAACCTAGCTTTAATCTTCCTACTTCATTTCATGCACTTTATGTCCTGCCCAGACTATTCTCTGGACTAGCATGCCATCTTCTGCCTCTAATCCTTGGAACAAGAAATTTCCCTTGCTCAGAATATACTTCCTCCTCCCCTTTACCTCTTGGAATCCTTGCTTCCTTCAAGTATCATCTCAGATACCACCTCCTCCTGAAACTCTTCTCTGACTCCCCAAGTTCCTAGAGGTCTTCCTCTCCTCAGATTATCATGTTTTTATATATCTCGTGCTCACATACTGAGGAACTACAACATTCATATTAACTCTCCCTCAAACCCCCTAACCACGTAGTTCCTTAACCTACTCATTTCCTTAAGCCACAATCTTGTCATCACCCACAAATGTACTACTTCCAAGCTCAAGAATTCCAATATCCCCTTATCTGACCATAATCTACTGGCTTTCGACCTCTCCCTCTGCCTTCCCTTACAAAACTCTACTCTTCATCCACCCATCCTTGTAGTCATCATTCTCTCCTCTTTTCTGTCTTGACCCCTTGATGAACCAGTTCAACTTAATGCTGTTCTCTTGAGTCCCTGGCTCCCTTATCATACTGCTGATTGTGCCCTGCCAAGCTTCATTCTTGGATCACTCCCGCTATCTACCACTTTCAGCCTATACACATCCTGCTGAATGTAGGTGAAGAAAACGACACAAATTACTGTCCACTACAAATTTATGTTACACACCCTCAACTGGACCCTCACTGCCACTACACAATCCTGCTTTACCTTCCTTATTAACTCACCATCCTGTTCTCCAAAGTGGCTCTTCCAAACATTTTCATCCCTTCCCAAACTTCCCATGGCTCTCCCTGCCCCCAACCTCTCAACTGAGAAACTTGCCTCATGTTTTACAGGAAGAAAAATTGAGGCCATTTGCCCCGAACTCCCTTTCCCCCTCTTCCTCATCTCATATCACTCAGATGCCTTCTGCCCCACCTCCTCCTTCACTGTTGTCATAGGGGGAGGAGGTCTTGTGCCTTACCAAGACCCACCTCCCTACCTGCACAAGTAATCTCCTTCCATCCTTCTTACTCCTCCCTCATTCCTAGACATACTGTTCTTTGATCCAGTGACACCAACTCCAGGCTGCTTTTCTCACAACACACTCCATTCTCTAGGTTCCCCGAAGCCTGGAAGGCTCTCCCTTCTTATCTTTGCCTACTGGTTTTCCTTCAAGTCAACTAAAACCCCATCTTCTACAGGAAGGTTTTCCCAACTGCCCTAATTCCAGTGCCTTCCTTCTCTTAATTGTTTCCTATTCTTCCTATCTAGAGCTCGCTGACTTTCCCATTGGACTGTGAGCCCCTCGAGGGCAGAAATGGTCATTCCCCTCCTTTTGTATCCCTAGCACTTAGAACAGTGTTTGGCACATGCTACCTTCCGAGTAGAATGTAAAGCAGGTACATAGGTTATTAAACACAAAATAAACTGAGGGCATAGAAAACTCTAACAACCGGGAGGAAGAGGATGCTAACAATAATAAGAATAACGAGCATTGATAGAGCGCCTCAAGGTTGGCAAAGCATTCAGCAAAAGTACTTCATCTGATTCACACAACAACCCTCAAAGGTAGGTGCTGCTGCTATCTCCATTTTACAATACAAGAAACTGAGGCAAACAAAGGTTAAGTGACTTGCCCAGGGTCACACAGTTACTAAGCATCTGAGACCACATTTGAACTCGGGTCTTCCTGACTCTGGTCCAGGGCTCTGATCGCTGTACCACCTTGATGCTCCTTCAGGGGAAATTTCCTGGAGACGGCACTTGAAACGAACCTCAAGAAAGGTAAAGATTCTGAGAGGCAGAGGCGGGAAGGGGTACATTCCGGCTACGGTGGACAGACTGAGCAAATGCAAGGAAGCAGGAGATGAAATACTAGGTTCTAAGAATAACTAGAAGTCCAGTCTGACTGGACTATAAAGTGTGTAAAAGAGAAGCTCATAAAATGGGCTGAAAAGGTAGGTGGTCTGGAGCCAGATTATGAAAAGCTTTAACTGCTAGGCTGAAGAACTTGCATTTTTTTTCCTTCAGCCAATAGAAGGCGAGGTATGTAGATAAACTTTAGGATGATTACACGGAAGATGAAGTGGAGAAAGGAGAGACTGAAAATATGCGAAGATCGATGGAGAGGCTATAAATATCCACCGGCTCTGAATGAAAGTGGGGGCTCTGTGACTGGAGAGAATATCTATATTATAAATTATATAGCAATATATATATATATATGATTATATATTATATATGTATAAACATTATTGTGGAGTTAGAATTACTGAGATTTGGTAAATGATCTAACATGCAAGCTGCAGGAGAAGGAAGAGTCCAACATGACTTGGGTTACTGAGAAGACCGCATGCTCTCAACAGAAAGAGGAAAAGCTTTTGGTAGTTACCTAATGCTTCTAGGACAAAATAAAAAGTCCTACATCTGGCATTCAAAGCTCTGCACAATGTGACTTCTACTTCCACAGCACATCGCTCCCTTTAACACAATCTACAATTTAGCCAAAATGATGTATTAGCCATGCCAAGGACTCAATATTGCAACACACCTTTGGCACAGGGTGTCCCCCACACCTGGAAAACACTTTTCCCTCACTTTTTTGTCTTAGAATCCTTAGTTTCCTTGCTCCCTCCTTTGGGAAGCCTTTCCTGATTTCCTGACACAGTTCTTAATGTTCTTTCTTTTTAAATTTGCTTAGATTTACTTATTTGGGGACATATTGTAACCCCTCCTAAAAAGCAGGGGCATTTTTCATTTTTGTCTTTTTAGTTCTATAGCAGAGGTCAGTGCCTTGAACATAGCAGATATTCAATACCTGGTTGCATAACTGAGTTCCAGTGGTCATATGTCGATGGTCAGATCCCAAGACCACACTGGAAGTTAACAGCTTCTGGATAGTAAGGAGGTTCTATCAAGCACCTACTTCACAATTTGCTACTTCACTTACAGATAATCCAAACTAATCACCGTAGAAGAAGAAAGAGACAAAGGTATATAACTGGGGAGACAGACAGAAAGAAGAATCACACTCTTGCTCGATTTGACTTGATTCACCTGGGTGGATCTTCGAGTCTGCCGAGCTTGTCTGGACCGTGCTTTCCGCTGGGACTCTGCTTCCTCGTCCCGTACAGGTGTTAGATATGACCTGACAGAGAATTAAAAATCAACGTTAGAATAACAGTACCCTGCTACACATATAGAATCACTGATATTTCATTATCAATCAATCCATCAGCAAGCATCTATTAGGTGCCTAGTATTTACCAGGGAATATGTCCTTCAAAGAGTCACTCAAATACCATTTTTCTACATGAAACCTTCCACTTCCCCATTATCAGTTTCCTCCCCCTGCACATCACCTTCGATCAATTTTGTATAGATGGTGTACATACTTATATATGTGCATGTTGTCTTCCCCAAAAGAAGGTAAGCTCTCCCTGGGCAGGTCTATTTCATCTTCGTCTTTGTGTCCCAGCACATTGCCAGGCAGATAGTAGTTACTTAATAGATGCCTGTTAGTTGTGAATGACTTTAGGAGCCAAATAACAGTTTAAACTTAATGCTAAAGACAATAGCGAATCACCAGAATTTAACAAGTGGGAGAGTTCCTCGGTGAGAAATCACTCTGGCAGCTGTGAAGAGGATGGGAGTGGGGAGAGACTCAAGTTGGAGGACCCAATTATTAAGAAACTATAGCAATAATCCTGGCAAAAAGTGAGGGCCACTTGAGGGGATGTGAGAGAGGTGGCAGTTGAAATGACAAAATCTGACAATTAATTGCACATGTGGACTAAAAGAGAATAAAAAGTCAAAGATGATGCTGAGGTTGTGGACCTGGGTGACTGTAAAGATGGTGGTGTCCTTGAGAAAAATAGGGATGTCTGGAAGAAGGATGTGTTTTGAGGAAAGACAGAGTTCTATTTTGACATGCTGAATTTGAGATGCCTGTGGGACATCCAGTTTTAAAAGCAGGAGATGAAGAACTGGAGCTCAGGGAAGGTACTAGTGTTGATATGTAGATTTGAAACTATCTATAGATAGATAACAATCAAACCAATGGGAGCTGAGGCGATCATCAAGTGAGAAAGAAGAGAGAAAAGAAAAGGGACAGAAGACAGCTCCTTGAGGTACATCCAAATTTAGGGGGTATGACATGAATGATTATCCAGTAAAGGAGACTGAGAAAGGAAGAGTCACATTGGGAAGAAGAGAACCTAGAATAAGCAGTGTTACAAAAACCAGAGAAGAGAGAGTAACCCAGAAGAGAAGGTGGTAAATAATGTTACAGAGGGGTCAAGAAAAATTAAGACAGAGAAAAAGCCATCAGATTTAGCACCGAAGAGATCATTAGTAGTTTTGGAGCAGGCAGTTTCAGTTAAGTGATGAGGTAAGAAACCAGATTACCACTGGTTGAGAAAAGAGGGAGAGGAGAGGAAATAGAGACAATAAATGTAGACAGCTTTATCAAGGGGTACGGCTATAAAAAGGAAGAAGGCTATAGAATGATAGTGTGAGAGGATGATCAGGTCTGGTGAGGGTTTTGGTTTTTTTTGGAGGGAGGAAGGCAGGGCAATTGGGGTTAAGTGACTTGCCCAAGGTCACACAGCTAATAAGTATGTCAAGTGTCTGAGACCAGATTTGAACTCAGTCCCTCCTGATTCCAGGGCCGGTGCTCTACTCACTGTACCACCTAGTTGCCCCCTGGTTTTTAAGGATGATGAAGACTTAGAAATGTTTGGGAAGCAGGGAAGAATTCAATAGATAAGGGAAAGACTGTAGGATACAGAGGAAAGGGGTTGACTATGGAGGCAACTACTGTAGAAGATGGAAAGCAAACAAGGGTACATGTAGAGGGAATGACCTTGGCAAGAAGAAGAGTCATCTCTTCATCAGAAAGTAGGGCAATAGAAGAGAATGGAAGGTGATGTCAAAAGATGAATAGAAAGGGAGAGGAGGAGCTCATGGTAAATAGTTCCTATTTTCTCAGTAAAGTATGAGGCTAGATAAATCAAGAAGGTTTGGAACACTTTAAAAGGGATGGGATAGAGGATCAATTAAGGAGTAAAAGTACAGGTAGTTCTGTTATAATGTTTGTATTTAAAATGTGATTTGTTTCAAAGTGATTTATACATTAGAGAACATTTTGGGCATAATGTAAATTTTGAATTTGCTTCTGTGTAATTTCTTCCCCGAGAAACAGTAAGTATGCAGAAAAATGCACACTTCACAATAACTCACAAGCTCAACCCTTTCCAACCCCTACTTCCAGTTCTTTGACAAGGCAAAGTGCCACTTTTAATGTGTATCTTTTGGTGCAGTAGAAGCTGTGTGTGTAGGAATGCTGGTCCAAACTACCCCCAACCCCAACCGCAACCCCTACTGCCATGACCTCCAGCTCAAGTTTCAGCCAGTCCAACTTGTTCCCTGTCCAACTTTCTCCTGAAGCTCACCCAGGGACACAGGCTGAGCAACAGCCTGAGGCTAAGCTCAAGGCCATGACAAGCCATTATTCATTGTTGTTGTTTGTCCTTCATTTCGAAAAGGACCAATGACATTACCCATGATGTCTTGGCTCATGCACGAATTGGATCTAAGTGAAGCAGAGTTGCACAAAGTCGTCAGCCTCACTCTTGCTTCCAGAGTCATCAGAGTCCAGTGGCAAGATAAAAGTCAGGATGACTGGCAATGGCCCAGGCTGCATTGGATGACCTTGGCATCTTAGATGTCTGACCAAGTTCCAAGTGCTCCACAGTGGCTGCTTCAATCATTTTCTTGGCCACTGGAACAAAATGTTCTCACCCACCCATTCCACCAATTATTTATTGTAGTATTTCGGTAGTCCTTAACCTTCTAACAGGTATAAAATTAGTTTGCTTTTTTTTAAATTAGGTATCCATTTTTTTAATGTATCACTAACAAAGTTTTCAGAGTTGTATCCCCATTTCCCCCATTAAGCTCTGTGGTTTTTACCATGAGATTTTACGTATTTTGGAAAGGCATGAAGCAAACTACCTGTATTGTCTTCTTGTGGCTAGGGACAGTTGAAATTAGATTACACAAATCTGCAGTGGTCTCAGTTAACAGAGTTGCATGACTTTTTCTAGCTTGGATCAACCATTCATTAGCAGGGGTGAAGGAAGTAGATGGTGAGAATAATTCAGGGTTAGAGTATGGTATAAAATTGAGGAAAAAAAGGAAAGTGAGATTTGATTTAAGACGATGGTCTGGAACAGTACTGAGGGATAGAAGGACTGGAGGTTATGGTGAAAACAAAAATATCACAGAATATGATCTGAGAACCTAATTTCAGAGCTTCTGACTGTAGAAGAAGAACACTTACAGGGAATGTTGAGCTGTGGTGGAGAAGAGAGTGGACTATAAAAGATGAGAAGATTTTGAAAAGGGGAGATTAGGGTGTTTGAGGTGAAAAACTGTGAAGCATATGCTGAACTCCTTGGGAAAGGAGATAGAATGATCTGTAGGTTGGTAAGTAATTGATACCAGAATCAAAATTGGAAGAAAAATTTGGATAAAGCAAATATAAAAGAAAGGGAGAAGTCTCTGAGTGACAGAGGCAAAAGGAGAGTATGAAAGCAGCAGTGAGGAGCCAGAAGTATTCCAATTCCTTCCTCTAGGACTAGTGTGTCAGGAGGCATGAAAGTAAGCGCACCCAGTGCTAGTGAAGGCAGTTAGGAAAGCACTATCATCTGGGGGAAGGCAAGTCTACATAAGTGCCAGAAGATGGGAGAAGCATGAGAAAAAGAGGCTCAAAAATGAAAGGAAGCTTGTTATACATCAGGAATCACACATGGGGGCGGAGTACAATAGAAGGGTCAGAAGGATACATTTAAGAGGGTAAGGCAAAGACACAGAATGATAGGAGGTTGATATGATCTGATAAAGGAATTTCAGGCTATGAAGGTATAATTCTTGTGGGTGATAGCAACATCAAGGGTTCACTCTAACCAAAATTATCACCCAATCCAAGTCCTGGTGACAGTTAAACATTTGATTGCTACTTTTAATCCAAGGTGAGGGTATCTATCTAATACTTTATATCTGGGATGGAAACAACAGTGGATGAGAGAGATGCAAAAAAGAAGGGGGAAATACATTGTACCCTCCTCTCCCCAATGTCCAATCCCGCTCCCAGCAGTCTCCTGTTCAATTCACACTACTCCCCATCTTGTCTAGAGGACTCTAACGAGGTTCTAAAAGGAAGAAGAAAATTAGTAAGCATTGGATCATTGATTTAAAGCTGGAAGGAACCTCAGAGATCATCTAGTTCAAACCTCTTACTTTACAAATGAAGAAACTGAAACCCCGAAGGCAAATGACTGGCCCTAAGGACACACTGTACTAAGTAGAAGTGCTGGAATGACCCTGGGTCCTCTGACTTGCACTTTTTCTACTATACCACAGGCCTAAGGGACGGCTATAAGGAAAAATTTGTCTGTCTTTGAAGATTTCAAAGCTTGTTACTCATTTAAAAAAAAAATCCCATCAGTAACAAAAAAATAACACCCCCATGCTATGAATCTAGATATCTCAGTGATACAGGAAAAAGGCCTATTTAGTAATCCTCCTTTTCTCAGTATTCTATTAGGATAATAGAAGGGAAATAACAGGCTTAAGGTCACCTTGTGGATACATCATAGCACCGCAAAAAGAACTCAGGTCCTTGAAATCCAGCACTGTATTTCCTAGATAGGCTCTATTTCACAAATCAATCACTGGAGAGGAACCCAACAGATGGATGATACTGTCCTGAATTTCCTTCCAGATAAAGAATCTGTCCATTTCAGGGTAACAATCATGGTCTCTATCACCACATGTTCTTGTGGTTTCCCCATTTATCTGCATATTTCATTATTCCTCATGGTGATAAAAAGTAGAATACACCTTAATTCATGATACAGTAACAAAAACTTCTAAATTATGACAAAGCTACTAACATCCCACTGCTAAACTTTCTGGCATCCCAACCAAATAGTATTTCCAGTCCACTCCCTTAAGTTCACTATTAAACTACGACACAGGAAGAGACTGAAGGGATTTCAACTCTGCTTTTGATTGATTCTCTTTCTGCTTTCTCTCTGGCTCCTTCCCTCCCTTCATCCACATATGTATTTGCATGCACACATTTCCTTACTCCCTTGTCCTAATGACACTTTGCTGTATCAAGTTCCACCAATGAATCATCCTCACCATATGCTCCCTCTATTCCTATTAATGTACTGCCGAACCGTGATAGAGAAAGTAGTGTACCTGTACTGCCTGGGACCGGAGCATGCACACACGTGTGCCAGTGTGTATATGTGTTTATTTTGTTTGTAGGATTCTAACTGTGCTATTTAGTCAGTAGGTACTCAATATTTTACTCTGAAAATTTAAGTCCGTCCTCACAGTTTGACACTATCTTTTCTCTCTACAAATTACAGTGGTCCTCAATATACCATGAGCATAGGAAAAAGGTGGAGTAATTAAATTCTGTCTTGGGAGACTGCACACAATATTTTAGGACTTGAGGAATGAATATTAACAACAAATGAAAGGAGATAGGTTTCAGGACTGTTGTGATGACTTGGGCAGAGATTTACTGCTGAATAGAACTCATGCCTCCCAATAATCTAGTCTACTTTAAGTACCTTTTGATAGAAAACTCTCAAAAACTTTTAAATTTGAAAAAGTTTCACTTCCCAAGACAATATTTTCCATCCTCGTAAGAACACTCTGAGGAAAAAGGAAAAGAAGGAAAATAACACTAGGGGAGATTAAAGGTCACTGCATTGGAATATACAAGGATAGGGGTCTCTCATGGAGACAAAGACATCACGTTCTTACAGTGGAGGTCAAGAAATCCTATTCCATTTTTCTCTCACACAAGGTCAAGAAATCCTATTCCATTTTTCTCTCATACAAGGAAAGGAAGAAACCCTTTAAATACAGTTTTTAGAAGACAACACACCATGTAAAGCACACAATAAACAACTTTCCTGAGACTACACAGAAACATGAATTGGTATAGGCATCCTGAAAAGTACTTTGGAATTATTCCCCACCCCCCACAAATTACTAAATTGTGCATAGGCTTTGACCCAGTGATACTTCTATCACGTGTATATCCCGAAGAGATCAAAGAAAGAGGAAAAGATTCTATGTGTACAAAATTATTTATGGCTGCTCTTTTTGTGGTGGCAAAGAACTGGAAATCAGGGGGTGCTTCTTAATTGGGGAATATCTGAACAAGTTACCGTATGTGAATGTAATGGAACAATACTATCGTGTTATAAGAAATAATTTTAGGAGATGGTTTCAGAGAAATTTAGGAAAAATTGTAAAAATTGATGCAGAGTGGGAAGTGAGCATAACTAGGACAAACATTTATACTATAACAACATTGTAAAAACAAATAATTGTGAAAGACTAAGAACTCTGATCCACTGCAATGCATGATGAAGAGTGCCGTTCACTTCCTAATAGAGAGATGACAGACTAAATATGCAGAATGAAATAAACAGCTATTGACATGGCCAATGTGGGGATGTTTGCATGTCTATGTCTAATTGTCATAAGAATTCTGTTTTTCTTGTTTTCCACTGGGGAAGGAGAAGGATTGAGAAGGAAAGAAAATAAATGCTTGTTAAAGAAAAAAATGCAAACAATTACAAGCAACTAATTTAATTCAGATAAGTTATAGGTGAGATAAAATTTAGATAAGATAGTCCCTGCCTTCACAGAGCTGCCTTCACAGAGCTAAACTGTCAAAGAAAGAGATGTCAAACACATACACACCACCACCATAACCCTACAATGCACAAAAATATATGTGAAGTGAGTTAAAGAGGTGGAAACAAAAAGCTATGTGACATCTGACGAGGGAGATCAGCGAAGGCTTCCCAGAGGAGGCAGCATTTGATTCTGACAGTCAAGAATGTCTAGGAATTCAACTGGCGAGCCCAGGAAGGGCATTTCAGAGAAAAAGAACACTGTGAGCAAAGACATGGAGGCTGGAGAATCATAAATCTACAAAGTTGAAAGGGAACTCAGAGGTCTTCCAGTGTGACCAGGACCTTAGTAAGTATATCTCTAAAATAACATTCCTCATGAGCAATCAACCAGTTTTTACTTGAAGGTCCCCACTGAGGGAAAACCCACTACTTAAAAAAAAAAAAAGATGCCTTTTGTTTTTTATACTACAGTCATTTTGTAATATAGAAGGCCTCCCCAGGCCACACCAAACTTGAATAGTTCAGCAAAAACAATGATCTAGTAGGCATTTGACAATGTCTGCAATATTTTGTTTCATGGTCCCACTGTATGCCATGATCAGTTTTCCTGAAGAAAGTCTGGTGTCTAGAACAACTCAAGGTCTGGCCACCTTTTGGGCAGGTGTTGGACATGTGATTTCATTGACAAGGGAAACTCCCAGATGAGGAAAATTCTCTGCAATTTACAGTCTTAGCAAGCTGCCTAGAACAATGAGGGGTTCCATGACTTGCCTAGGTTCACACAAACTATTTCTTACTGCACAATAATAATTGATTACATCTAAATTCCCCAGTTTGCTCAGCCAGCCATTCCCCAATCAATGTTAACCACTTTGTTTCCAATTCTTGGGCACCACAAAAAGTGTAGCTGTGAATATCTGGTGTATATTAGATCTCTTTGTCTGGAACCCTTGGGGTACATGGACAGCAGTGGGATTTCTGGAGCAAGGAGTATGAGTATGTGCCACAGTCAGCTCGAATTGGCTCTCAAAAGTTGATTGTTAAATTTTCAGTGTAAGCATTTACATTTCAGAAATTGGCAAGTGCTACAAATCAAGACTTAATAGATTGTTTTGTTGATTGCCTAGCCTTAAGAAATTGATCAAGAAAATGTTAATAATGTAGATTAAACTTTAAGGTGTATTGTGCATACTTTTTTTTCTTATGGAGAGCTGGTTGTTAAACATTTACCAGTATGCTGTTCCTTTTCTCCCATAGTTTCAGAATAATTTCCAGAAGAGTAGGAGTAATTCACAGCTTACCAACAACACAATATTGGTATCCCGCTCCTCATAACCCCTTCAATCTTGATTAGTACCATTTTTTGGCTTCAATTCACCAATCAACAATTAAACACTTTCTTTGTTTAAATTTTATTGATGCCTTTTTAAAAATACTATAGCTGTTTCCTCCTACATCCCATTCACAGAGAACTCTCCTTTATAACTAAGAAAAATTGTTAAATAAAGCTGAGAGACACAACTGTAGCAGGAAGTGAATCTCTACCAACGTGTTTTTTTATCATCATTATCATATCATCATCATCATCCTGCTGGCACATCTCTCATACTTTAAGGTTGGCAAAGTAAATATGTTATCACATCTGAAAAATTCAATTATTCTCTTCCCCTTAAGCCCTCCCCTTCTTCCAAACTTCCCTATTTCTGTTGAGGGTACCACCATCCTTTCAGTCTCACATTCATAATCTTGGCATGATTCTTCACCCTACCTCCTTCCACGCATCCAATTAGCTGCCAAATCTTTCCATTTCTACCTTCACATCATCTCTCACACACATTTACCACCTGGGGTCAGGCTCTCATCATCCCTTACCTAGATTAGTGATTATTACAACAGCCTCCTAATCAGTGTCCATGCCTCAAGTCTCTCACTACTCCAGTCCATCACACACTGATATCCAAGTAACTTTCCCATAAGCGCAGATCTGACCATGTGACTTTTCTACTCAATTAACTCCAGTGGCTTCCTATCGCATCAGGAATAAAATAAAAACCACACTGTTTAGTTTTTAAAATTCTATACAACCAAATCCCAATTGTCTCACCAGTGTCACTGGATACTCTTTCCACTCCTACACTCTGATCCCGCCAAACAGGCCTTTTCTCTGTTCCTTGTACATAGCACCCCATTACTGATCTCTGAGCCTTTGCCCTGGTTACTCCCCATGCCTGGCATGTGCTCCCTCCTCATGGAGTTCCTTTCTTTCTGTAGGATGTAACTCAAGCACCACTCTCTGAATGAAGCTTTTCCTGATTCCATGAACTGCTAGCGCTCTCCCCGATATGAACTACCTTGAATTTAACTACCCTATATTTCTACTTATATATTATATATGTATATATTTCTACTTATTAACTTTATAAATATATATATATACATATATATGTATCAATACACACACAGTTGCTGTACAAATATGTATGTGTATTTCTTTTCTCTCCCATTAGAATCCAAGATCGTTTCAGGTAGAGACTGCTTGACTGTTGTATTCGTATCCCAGGCACTTGGCACAGTGCCTGGCACACAGAAGGAGTTTAATAAATACTTGCTGATTCATTTATTTATTGACCAATTTGATCCTCCTAACAACCCTGTAAGGCAGATATCACAGTTGATAAAACTGAGGCTGGACGTGCCCAGGAGATGACTAAGACGGGCGCCAAATTCAGGTCTTCCTGACTTCAGATCCGGCACTCCATTAGCTCCAACACCTAGCTGCCGCATCTGACCTGGAATTGACCCAGGCCCATTTAAGAGCCCCAGAGTAGAGAGTTATTTAAGGTTAACTTGTATGGATGAGTACACAGATGGCAGTAAAAACAAAATCCCTTAATAATAACCTTCTATCTTAAATCTAAAATGGATCTCAAGGGGTAATCTGGCACATCCTCCTGCCTTGAAGCAACCAAGTATTATTTCTATTTTGCAAATGAAGCAGCTGGGGCCCAAGGTCACAGGATGCTGGTTTTAAAATGGGGATTCTTGCCTTCCAAACAGAGCTTCAACCACTCCTGGCTCTGTGGTTTATGATATAAGATACCAACCATAGGTACAGCAGAAGGATGGTATAAAGTTAACTCTAACTGCTCTTGTATCTTAGTGTATCTTTCAACATTCAATTCACTGTCCTAAATGAAAACTGGAACTCACATCTCCAAGTGTTGTCACTAATACTATAGGGAAAAGATGAGAAACAAAACTAGATTTTCACTTGTGGAACACATTTTGCTGTTGTGTCTTGCCACCAGGGCCTTATCAGAGAGATTTTTAGTCTTAATCCCTCTTTGCTGCTTTTCTTAGTAGACACTGGGAACAAAAACTCCATATACTAATATGCGATGAAGGGCAATTGCATTCCATCAGAAAGTTAGTGTCACTTAGGGACCTGATTGAGTGCTGGTGAAGCATGAAACCTCTTGATATTCATGAGTCCTTTTCCTAGAATTCTAAAAACCTTGTTAAAAGATATTATTTTCAAGTCTTCCTCTTAAACCAGAAAACCAGAGACAGTTCATAAAGCATTTAAACTTATTAGAATTTTGCTAAGTGGCTCCTTTAGGTAAGCAAGTTGCAAAGTAGTTAATTTTATTTTTTATCTTAAAGGTAAAGTTTTTCTTTCTTTCCCACCCATGCCCTCAAAAGTCTCTCCCTGCTTATAGTGATTTTAAGTGTGGCACTTTTAAGTGATATGAGGTAGTTAGTACTGGGCTCCCACTTTTCAAGATATTTATAGATACAGCAATAGGCACAAATTTAGAGAACAATACGCTTGAACGAGACACTTTCTCCCAATTGTGGCATCTGCAGTCTGCCGCCCCTTATCACTTACCGCACTAGACCCCGGTACATCCTCTGCCTGTTGACAAACTACCTCTGATAAAAAACATTCAGTTACCTCCTTGTGTAGGCCTGCATAGCAGAATGAAGGTCAAAAGAACCGTGGAGATGGACAGGAAAGAAAGGTAAGCAGCTGCCGGTGAAGACTGCAGTCTCAGCACCCAGTTTCCCTTGGAAACTAGGGAAGGCTTGTACTGTCACCACTACCCAGAAAGCCTGAGGTAAAGCTTGTAATTTGCTAAGAAGCTGTCTACAAAAGAGGAGGAGTGGAAGGTGGGGGGGGGGGATTTTGTTTGGATTCTTAGGGCTATGCAGAGCCAATGATGATAACAGTTCCCCACATAAGATTCCATTAGATGCATATTTTATATACTGTACCAAGCAAATCAATATTTCTGATTTGGTGTAGAGGAAAGGGCTCGATATAATTTCCCTTCATTGTAAGGGAGGCCAGGACAGGACAGATTCAGCTTTTTCTGAGCATCATTTCCTCTGCCCTTGGGCTAACCCCAGATACAGTATCCTTTCATGTGAGCTGTAAGTACTGTCTCAATTGAGACCGAGAGAAAGCCAGCTGGCAAACCCCAAGGGTGGCATGGGAGTAGGTAAGCAGACACCCAAGAGGCAGAAATTCAGGGACAAGATTCCAGATTTGGTGTAAATGTGTTAAATAAAGATGGAGGGAGCCTGCAAATACCGCCCAATTTGATAATCTTGTTACAAGCCAACAAGATTTCTGGAACATAAACATTTTTATTTCTGCATGGAATTTGATTGGTAGAGAATTTGAGGGCATTCTATAACTAGGTTCCAATTAGTGTGAATGACAAACCCCTGAAGTGGTTGCATGTATTCACATTCACACTATTCAGAGTTATAATTATGTAAAATATGGTGACTGGTTCTAGCCTAAAGGAAATTTAGTTTGATTTGAATTATGCAACTGGGAGAGGTGTTATTCCATACTAACTGAGACTTAGCTGTTTATTCAAACGATGATATACCTCTTCTATTTAACAGTGAAACCAAAGCAGAGTATTAGATCAGGAGAAGGACATGGGGATATCATTATTCAGGTTTACGAAACGAAAACCGTCCCTGACTCTTCCTCCAAACCCTCTAAATCATACTGTACTTTGCTTCTACTCAGAGCACTCTTTTACGCTCAGACGCACAATAAAGCCAATGTCCCTTTGAGCTACCTTAGACATAAGCGACAGGGGGTTACTATTAAGAGTATTGGGTCTGGTGTCCCAATACCAGCTCTGCTTCTCACCTGGGGACTTCTAGGTGAGCTACGTACCCACCACTCTGGGCCTCCACTTTCTTCATCTGCCCCACGAGGTGGATGTACTAGAAGATGTATCTCTATAGTCTCAGTTAGCTTTTGAGCGTGCACATCCTTCACTAAACACTACACTCTCAAAATACCAAAAACAGTCCAGCTACAAGTGGACAATGATTTTGTTATCAAGGTCATTGTGTGTTTACATCAATACTAACGATGCCAAGTTTGCAAGTTCCACTGGCAAGAGGGAAAGCAACGTTTGCTTACTTCCATAGCTACAGACTACACCAGTGAAGTGTATCCAAATGTCTGTTGTTTATAATGTTACAGTATAATTATGTTAGAGATATGATATTGATTATAATAGAGATACATTTTTTCCATTCTCTTCTACCTTGTCACATATCCATCACCCTAATTCAAGCTCTCATCACCTGCTCTTAGATTATTCATATAGCTTCCAAATTGGTCTCCCTAACTTAAATCTTTCACCACTCCAATTCACCCTTCCCACAGCTACCAATGGGATAATCTTACAGCAAAGGCATGATCATCTTTCTCCCCTACTCAATAAAATCCTGTGGCTCCCCATTAACTCTAGGATTAACTGTAATCCCCTCTTTTGGTTTTTAAAATCTTTCACAACCTGGTCCCAACCTATCTTTCATTGCATGTTACTCACCTCTATTCACATTGAAATCCCACAAGCCTGGACTTGTAGGCACCTGACACTATCTCCTACTCCTGTGACACCTTTGTAAAGGCCAATAGCCTCCAGGCCTGGACTGTCCCCCTTCCTTACCTCCATCTTTGATGGTGTTCCTGATCCCCAAAATAGCAGGGCTATTTCCCTCATAATCACCTTGGATCAACTGTGTGTGTGTGTGTGTGTGTGTGTGTGTGTGTGTGTGTGTGTACCCATGTTGTCTCCCCTGGGTAAACTAAGCATCTCAAGGCCAGGGACTGTTTAACTTTTATCTTGGTATCTCCACCACCTGCAGCAATGCCTGGCACCAAATAATTGCCTCTGCTTGATAGATTCATATCTAAGAAGTGTCAGAAGAAGGATTTGAACCCAGGTCTTTCCTACCCAGAGAAACACAACTTGAGAGTCAGAGGTGGGGCCTCAACACCCATCAAGTTTGGGCATGGATTGGACTTGATGGGTGTTGAGGCCCCTTCCAATTCTGAAATTTTGTTTCTCTGGGTAGGAAAGATTCCTCCAAGGAAGGGAAACTTGCCACTTTCAAGAAAGCCCATTCTATGTCTTGGGATGGTGTTTTAGGTATTAGAAACCTCCTTTATATGTTGTATGCATTTTTTAAGGTTCAGTATCCCTTATATAGAGATAAAAAATTTGAACACTTACACAAAAGTTTTCTAATAAGGATTTAAACCGGTTTCATTGTAAGTAACATCACTATTATGACTAGCATTTATATAGATTGTTTAAGATTTTGTAAAGCACTTTATATACATTATCTTAGGTGATCCTCACAACAACCCTGGGAGGTAGGTGCTATTATTACAGCCAATTTACAAATGAAGAAATTGAGGTAAACAGGTTAAGTGACTTGTCAAGGGTCACACAGTTAATAAGTATCTGAGGCCATCTTTGAACCCCAGGTCTTCTGACTCCAGGTCTAGCATTCTATCAACTGCTCCAGTTAGCTGCCTATTATTATGAATTATTATTAATTAGGATAGCTACTACTCTGATCAGTACAATGATCCATGACAATTCCAAAGGACTTTTGATGAAAAAATGCCATCTACCTCCAGAGAGAGAATTAATGAACTCTGGGTGTAGCATGAAGCATATTTTTTTTATTTTCTTTTTCTTGCTTTTTTTTTTCTTTTGTAAAGTGGCTAATGTAGAAATACGTTTTGTATGACTTCATATGTATAATGGGCATTGTATTTACTTTTTGCCTTCTCAACAGGTGGGAGGGAAGGAAAGAAATTAGAATGAAAAACAATTTTTAGTATATATAGAGCATTTATCAGATTACACACCGTCTTGGGGGATACAGAAGGGAAGGAGGCAGAGAAAATTTAAAACTCAAAAGCTCATGGAAGTGAATGTCGAAAACTAAAAATAAATTTAAAAAAACAAGAAAAACAATTAAAAAAATTAAGTAAAAAAGGAAAAGAAACCCTATTCCACTTTTGGACAGTTCTATTAGGAAGTTTTTCCTGACATCAGGACTAAAACTGTTTCTCTGTGATTTCCACCCACTGCTGCTGGTTCTGCCCTCTGAAGTCAAACAGAACAAGACCAATCCCTGCTCTACATGTCAGCTTTTCAAATATTTAAAGACAGGAATATGTCTCCCCAAATCTTTTCTTCTCAAGGCTAAACGCCCAGTTCCTTCAATGGTTCCGCCTTCTTCGGACTCAAGCCCCTTCACATCCTGCTTATCCTCCTCTGGAAATTCCCCAGCTTATCAAGGATCTTCTTGGATAGTAATGCCCCAAACTGAACACAACACTCCAGATGACATCAGACGAGGGCAGAGTCCAGCGGAACTATCATATGCTTGTCCTTGGAAGTTCTGCCCACAATCACATTAACTCTTTTGGCTGCCAACTTACACCACTGATTCATATCAAGATGGAGTCAAACCCCTGAGATCTAAACCCCCCTAAGATCTTTTTCAGAACTACTACTATCTAACCATGCATCCCCTATCTTATATTTGCAACTTTACATTTATTCCTTTTGAATTCCTTCTTTATAAATTCAGCCTTTTGTTCAAACCTGTCAAGATCCTCTTAGATCCGAACTATCACCAAGTATCTGAGCTATTGGCTCCAGTTTTGTGTCACCTGAAAATTTGATGAGCATGTTATCTACACCCTTATCCAAGTCACTGATAAAAATATTGCAGCAGCAAAAGTCTAAGTATTCTACTGCAGACCTTCTGCCAAATTAACACTGAACCGTCAACAACTATACTGAGCTTTGTCATTCAACCACTACTGTAGCCATCCAACTCCAAGTTCAACAGTCTAGCCACTACGGCAAGCTGCCGCCCAGCCAAAAATCATCGTGCAAATCAAAAGCGACCAGGAATGAAAAGGTGGCTTCTTATTCTAGGATCAATCACCAGATAGGCCCAATAATGTATGAATGACACAAGCAGTCCATGGTTCCAACAGGAATTTACCAAAAAAGACTACTCAAAATGCATGTGATAATATGATAAACAAGCTCCCAAAATACTCATTTATATAAGAAAAAATTTTAAACTACTATATCTTCCAAGGCAAGCCACTATAACCAGTACTGTTCCCAATTATAAAACTTATTAAGAGTCAACAGACATATCTTTTTAATGAAGTTAATGTACATGAAGCTAATGAAGTTCTGTGTAATATTATTACATTCACAATAAAACTGATCTGAAAATATAAGATCAGTCTTTAGTACCATGAGAAGTAGGCTTTAAAAAAAATTATTCCTAAAGATTTTACTCCAAGGGTTCTATAAAGTAAAAGGTTCCAAAAAGTGCAAAAACTTTGAAAGCTGCTGATAAGAGTGTGTAAAAGGGCACACTGTGGAGGGTCTGATAACAGGGGAGTAAAAGGGGAAAGAGGGAAAGCAGGGGGAGGGGGCACAGCAGTCATGGTAATTATGTGTCACTTTAAGATCTGCCAAGTGATTTATCCACGTTATCTTACTTGATCTTCACAACAATCCTGCTAAGTAGGTATCATTATTATTCTCATTTTATAGGTGAGGAAACTGAGGGTGAAAGAGGTTACATGATTTGCCCAGAGTCACACAGATGGTAAGGGCCTGAGGCAGAATTTGAACTCAGGTCTTCCTGACTCCAAGTCCAGCACTCCATCCACTGAGCCACCCAGCTACCTTCATGGTATGAAATATAATTAAATACTAGTTGAAATCAGTCATATCCTAGAAAACATGGAATGTGAATATAGAATGGAGAGGCTAGGTTAACAGGGAAAGTAGAAGAAAGGCCTTGTACTATGACATGGTAGGTGCCAGATTTTTCCAGTGGAGGGGCAGTCTTTTCTATTCCAAGTAGTTCTTACTGGTGGTAGGGGCCAAAGATCAGAGACTGTGTCTTTTTTTTCCTTCCTCTTCCCACAATTCACATACATCAGTACCCCTATAAAGCTTCACCTTATCACAAAGCCTAACCTTAAAAACAGGATTCCTAATATTTCAGGGAAATTCTTGCCTCAGGATTCCCTTGATTGGAAACAGCCCTTCCATTCTACCATCCAGAAGAAAGACTAAAAAAGAGCAAATGCCAGTTATTGGGTTAATACATCAAATGAAACTCATTCCCAGTTAAGTGTCTCTCTGTCTCTCTCTCCTCTCTCTCTCTCTCTCTCTCTCTCTCTCTCTCTCTCTCTCGTGTGTGCGTGTGTGTGTGTGTGTTGTGGAAGGGGGAGGGTTGTAGAAGAAGTTGTGGTAAATAGGAGACTTATACCCAAAGTGAGAAGTCTCCAAAAGAGGTAAATGGACTCTGAGAAAAGGAACCTAATGACAAAGTCTATCTTCAGACTTCACCGATTTACTATGATTGACCCTATTTTTTAAACTCAGTAGCTTCTGGGCTTGTAGTTCTGCTTTCTGGATATTATGTGTTTTATAAAAACATTCCATTTCATTATTAGAAGAGCTTTTCCCTTGGAAAGTTACCAATCAAGGTGTCACTACATGTTATTTGCATATCAAAGAACTGTAACCCCTTTTTAGCTTGTGCCCATAGTCCCTGTGTAGCTTATCATGCCGTAGCTCCCCTATTATAGCGGTGAGGAGGACAAGACTCTAAGAGGCCAAGTCATGGCAACCACTAGCTTGGGGCTTATTTGTCCAGATCTCTGCACCTGTTCTCAGCATCCTCCACTAATGTATATTCTCTGAGATCCTCTAAGCAGTTGGTCTCCCTGGTGTCTCCAAAAACGCATGTTAGACTGAAGCCAAGTCAGTGCTTCCCTGGGATGTGTGGGAGACAGAGAAAGACAATTTAGTGTTTATCACAAAGTCAATCTACAAGCATTTATCGGGTGTGCTCTTATGGCTGCAAAGGCAAAAGTGAAAATCACTGAGCTTAGGAATCTTACATCCTCTAGGTGGAGGCAATGAGTAAGAAAGGAAAGGCTTTAAGCAGTATTTCCATTTTCATGAAACCTCTCTGAATAAAGTTGGTCTGCCCCAGAGTAAGGGTACAGCCCACTGAGCCCCAGCTCCCTCCACTTATTACAGGTCTACAAAGCTTTAATCTGTGCAGCACAACTAAGTTGGCTCTCAAAAATTTCTGTTATAAAAAATTAAAACACAGAAATTTTCAATCTGTTCCATTTTCAGCAATTTAGCTTCTATAGCCCAGAAGTGCCCATCTTCCAAGGGAGCCCTATCTCCTCCAAAGAAAATACCAATCGCCTTTAATCACTGTGTCCACCTTTGCAAACAAACTTCTAATACAGAGGCAGCAAAAAGAGTTCAATTAAGCCATCTTTACTTGTCCCCAACCTCCTACCGCCAGCCCAACACACATATCTCTTACATTCTCTTACAGTCTCCTGGTCCTGCCCCAATCCCAGGCAAAGAAGACTTCAATTAGAAGATATTAGGACACCCTCAGGGACTGTGCTCAAATCCCTTATTCAGTAGATGGGATAATCCATGCTCGGAGGTATGAGGAAAGCTCACCCAGCTGGGTCTCAAGCAGCAGGGCAGAGTCTAGGCTCTGCTGCATGTTCTATAAAGAGAAGGGACTCCTCGCAGAAGATAGAGTGTCCAGAATCCTGGGGCCCCCCAGTGGCTCTGCTGTGCCTCTGCTGCCATCTTCTGGGCACAGGAGGTTCAACACGAACATAAAGTCTGACTCACTGAGAGGGAATGTGGCACCTTGGAAAGAATGATGGGATTGCTTTGGAATCTAGGGGACCACAGTTCAGATTCTGCCTCCGATGTTCACTGACCTTCATCTGAAAAATGGAGGGGGGGGGGGGAGTCAGGCCAAATGGTCTCTGAGGGGCCTAATCTATGACGCTATGCTGTACAGATTGTCCACATGGATGGTCACCAGCAGAAATCTCCTAAAGCCTCATAGCTGACTTTGGCCCAGTACATTTGGCTTTGATCAGATGGTGCCACTTCAAAACTTTTCACCTTATATTCAAAATAGCACTTCTCTCCAGAAAGGTTATAGTAGCTAAACAGCTCTGACTCAAACAATTCTGAAGATATCTTTACTTCAGTGTGCAATTTCTTACTCAAATGCTAAGCCAAAAGCACACTACCTCTCCACCAATCTCACTCATCCCTCCCCACCACATGCACCCACGGTTTTTCCCAAAGAAGACATAACGGGAAGAGTCAGTACTATGGACCTCATATATATTACTTAAATGGTCGCCTGTCTGATTTTAAGGCTGAAATCATTTTCCTGGCTCTTCATCTCCCTTCCTATTTGCCCCTATACCCAATTTCTTATATACATAATCTTCCAATCACTATTATTTAAAACCACTTAGGGCAATGGGAAAATACCAGAAAGGCTTAAAACTTTTCACTTGGAGCACTTTTTGCCCTGACTTCTTTCCTTGTATAGAACCACTTAGGCAATCAAGCCAGTCTCCCATGATACCAGCACAAAAAGGAATGGATAAAAGAACGTGCATCTCAACTACAGGACTAGGGGTCTTACAATGAAGGAGCTTTACCTGATGTTACTGCCTCCCCTGGTCCGGCTGCTTTTCAGACTTTCAGCATACCTGAACGACTGGCTTACCCTAAGGAGCTTCTGAGCTCAGAGTGGGCTGATGTGCCAGGACAGCAGTTTGCTGGACACCTGCCTAGCATACAATGGGCCAATCTCCTCCAGACAAACCCACATTGCTTGGCTTCCTACAGAACTGGCACTGGGAGAGGACCGGCTCAAATAAGTGTGGGCTCCAGTCTCCCCCTCAATATACCTCAGAGCACTTCTATCTGCCCTGCCGTACCTGTCAGTACCTGCAGTACTTGATTTCCAGAAAGCCCAGCTCTCAATAGCCAAGGTACCCCACACCTGCCTTTGCCCTCTGCCTAGTAAAACACTGGCCCCTTCTTTCTGATAAAGTCACTGAGAAAGTCAGTCGGGGAAGAGGAAGGGAGAAATAAAAAAACATTTTGGGCCCTCCCACATTATGCTAATAGTTACAGCCCAGAAAAAAGGATCAACTTTATCTAAAAGGAGATTAGCTATAAAAACACTGCTGATAAGAGCTTTGAGTAGTAGGTGTTAGATAACCACTCACTTTACTTTGAAGTGTCCAGGAGAGTGGGGAAGGAGCTACCAGAGGGGCCCCCCCCCCAATCCTGGGGAGAGGATTCCTCCTCCCTTCTGAGTACATGTATACTGGACAATGGAAGACTTTCAAAATAAGATTTCAAGGCTCCTCTCTTTCTGAAGCGTAGTGTTCCTATGTTCTTGGAAAAATAAACTGGGCCCATCTTGTCATGTTTTTCTTTTTAGAGAAGATTTTTGTCTCCTCTAAAATTTTCATTTATTTTAATTTTTTATTTTTTTATTGAATATTACAAGGGGTTTTTTTTGTTTGTTTCAAAGTCTTGGTTCCTGCAGATTTAACCCTTAACAGCCTGAATTTTACGTATTCCAGGTCTCCTTTGCTAAAATTGTTCAATAGGGTTTAACAGCCAGTGTTGTGGCTGTTTTTAAACAATGAATCTTAGGGGATATACAGAGTAAACAGAAGGAGAAACCTTGGGCAAACCAAACTTCCCTGTCAAGGTCAGCTGTTCCCATACTGAACTTGCTAATTATAGCTCCAAGCAGATTACAAAGTGTTTAGATTTCTTGGAAACATCTTGTCACTGAGATAGAAGGTATCAGAAGGTAGCTGCCCATGACTGACACGTACTATTTCACTCTTACAAAAATTTCCCTTCAAGACCCTAGCATGAACAATAAAGGAGACTGATCATTGTCCCTAAAATCAAGATATCTGTCCAACAGGCAAACCAAGTAGGTTGAAAAAATAAGAACTTGGAGTTCAAGTCAGGAAGGCCACCTTCTTCAAATGCCACCTCTGATACTTCCTCGCTACATGACTGACAGTGGCAAGAAATTTTACCTCTCTGAGCCTTTAGTTTCCTCATCCGTTAAAAGGAGACAGCAATAAAGATAACCTACACCAAAGAACTGGTGGGAGGCTCAAATAAGATAATGAATGTAAAATGTTCAAGAACTTGAAAGCACTATGAAAATGGCACCTATTATTAATTTTACCTCTGAAACAAAATCCCTATAACTCCTATGTATGGTTTACAAAATAATCTGAAGTAAAGGGTGGCAGTAATATTTAGCACTCTTGGTCCCAATATATTATTTTTAAATGAACCAGCTGTGAGCAACAGATTCTACTGAAAATCTAGGATATCTCACACACACTAATATTTCCATTGAAGCAGTGAAATTTCTGTAGGGTAGCAAAGAACTGGAAATAAAAGCGGTAATTAATTAGGGAATGGCTAAACAAATTGTGATATATGAATGTAATGGAATACAACTGAACCACAGCAAACAAAGTAGATGATGAATTCAGAGAAGCATGGGAATACTTAGATAAACTGATGCAGAGTGAAAAAAGGAGAACCAGAAAAACAACATATACAATAATTACAAAATGTAACTAGAAAAAAAAACCAATAAGATGAAACTGAATGCTGCGTTATTATAATGACTGAGGTTGACCCTGGAGAAAAGCTGAGAATATTTATTTTCCACTGTTTGTTGAACACATGGGGTACTTCAGGTAGTAAATATTGCATATGCTATCAGATACAATTAATATATTGGTTGGTTTTCCTAAATTATTTTTTTAAATACTATTTCATTTTTTTTCCATTCATTTTTATAAGATTATGAGTTCCAAATTTTTCTCCCTCCCTCCTCTCCCCTCTTCTGAAAATAGTAGGTGGTTTGATATAGTTTATACATGTGCCACTATGTAAAAAATATTTCCATATTAGTCAAAGTTGTGAAAGAAGAAGCAGATCAAAAGTGGGGGGAAACCCATGAAAAAGTATAAAGTGAAAAAAAAAATGCCAGATCTGCATTCAGAATCCATCAGTTCTTTATCTGGTTGTTGTTTGTCCTTTCTCAAAAAGGATCATGATATCAGGGAGGTGATGCCATGACATGCAAGTGAATTTAATTTAAATTGGATTTAAAGTAAAAAAAAAAAAATGAGGCAAAGAATGGCCTCTTTAACCCAGTCCAAAAAAAAAAAAGCAAACTTAATAAAAAGATTTGTTCTGTGGAAGTTTGGAGTCAGTCAAAGGGCTGCACTTGTGAACCTAGAGAGCTACATGTGGCCTCAAGGCCACAGGTTCCCCACCCCTGCATGATAGTATTCCATTACATTCATATACCACAGCTTGTTCAACCATTCCCCAATTGATGGGCATCCCCTCAATATCCAATATTTTGCCACCACGAAAAGGGCTGCTATGAATATTTTTGCACATGTAGGTCCTTTTTCCTTTCTTATGATCTCTTTGGAATACAGACCTAGCAGTGGTATCACTGGATCAGAGTATACACAGTTTGGTTGCCCTTTGGGCATAGTTCCAAATTGCTCTCCCGAATGGTTGGACCAGTACACAACTCCACCAAAAATGCATTAGTGTCCCCTCTAAATCATTTCTTAAAAATATTTTTAGAAGGGATGGCACACTAGGTTCTGGGGGGAAGGGCAAGGGGGAGAGAAGATAGGAAAAAAGTGATACAAAGCAAAAGACATCAATAAAAATATTTTTGTTTTGTTTTTAAAAGAAAAGCTAGAATAGATTAATAACCCAATATCAGAAAAAAAAAAGGTACTGAACAAGCAATAAATGAACTCCCAAAGGAAAAACTTCAGGACCAGATGTGAATTCTATCAAACATTCATGGAACAATTGCAATCATAAGAAGATACTCTTCCAATTTCTCTCTACAATATAACCATTGTCTTGATATCGAAACCAAGAGAAACAAATCACATAAAAAGACCTACCTATTAATATCCCCAATGAACACTGATGCAAAAATGTTAAATGTAATATTAGCAAGTAGGACCCAACAACATATTAGAAAAATTATACACTATGACCAGGTTGGGTTTACACCAGGAACATAGGGTTGGTTCAACATAAGGAAGATTATAGATATAATAAACCATGCTAATAATATAAGTAATAAAAACTATATGACAATATCAATAGATGCTAAAAGCTTTTCACAGAATCCAACATTCATTTTTATAAAAGCTCTAGAAAATCATAAGAATAAATGGAGTTTTCCTTAACATAGTAAATAGTTTTTATTTAAACACAAAAGCAAACATTATATGTAATAGAGATAGTTCAGAGGACTTTTCCATAAGATCAGAAGTAAAGCAAGATACCCATTAGCACCACTATTTAATAGTGCTTGAAATGCTAGCTATAGCAATAAGACAAGAAAAAGAAATTAAGGGAATAGCATAAGCAAAGAAAAAAAAAAACAAAAACATTGCTTTTTGCAGAGGCCATAATAGAACACTTTGAGAATTCTAGAGGATCAAACAAAAATTCATTGAAATGATTTAATAACAGCCAGCAAGAAAAGCTAGGAAGAGAACTTGCATTCAAAATAACTATAGAAGCTACAAAATACTTGGGATTGTCTTTTCCAATATTCACCCACAGACTATATGACTATGTTAACTATAAAGCACTCTTTGTAGAAATAAAGACAGACTTAAATAATTGGAGAAACATTAAGTTCTCATGGGTAGACCAAGCCAATATAATAAATATGACAATCCTACCTCAGTTAATTCACTAATTCAATACTGTACAAAACTCCCAAAAGTATATTTTATAAACCTAAAAAAAGGAATTTCATATGGCAGAACAAAAGGTCAAAAATCTCAAAAATAAAAATGAAAAAAATGGGAAGGAAGGGAATATATACATCAGTACCAAATTTCAAACTGAAAAACACAATCATTAAAAGGATTTGGTTCTGGTTTAAAAAAAAAAAAAAAAGAAAAAGAAGTTGATCACTAAGACAGTTTAAATTCACCACACAGAAAAAAACAAAGTAGTAGTTTTGATAAACCCAAAGATTCCAGTTACTGGGGGAAGGACTGTTGGGAAAAACCAGGTAGAAGTGGCAGAATTAGATTTAGACCAAAACTTCACACCATACATCAAGATAAGCTCCAAATGAATACATGACCTAGATATAAAAAGATCATAAATAAATTAGAGGAGAAAGGAAAAAAAATACTTTTTTGGTATGGACAAGAGAAGAATTCATAACCAAATAAGTGACAGAGAGGATCATACAAGACAAAAATGGACAATTTGGATTATATAAAATTAAAAGCTTTGCACAAATCTAATGTAATGAAAATTAGAAGGGAAACAGCTAAACTGGGGAAAACAATCTTTGCAACAAGTTTCTCTGGTAAAGATTTCCTTTCTAAGATACATAAAAACATCAATTCAAATGTATAAAACTAAGATCTATTACCCAGTACAAATTAGTAGTACAAATTAAAGCAACTTTGAGGTTCCACATCACATCTATTCAGTTGGCAAAGATGATAAAAGAAGAAAATGACAAATGTTGGAGGGGCTGTGAGAAAACAGGTACACTAGTGCAATGCTGGTAGAACTGTGAATTGGTCCAGCCCTTCTGGAAAGTAATTTAGAACAATGCCTGGAAAGTTATCAAACTGTGCATACCCAAGCTACACAACCACTAGGCTTATACCCTAAAGAAGTCAAAATAAGAAAGAATCTATAGGCACAAAATATTTACAAAATCTATAAATACAAAATAAGGAAAGGATCTATAGGTGCAAAAATATTTATAGCAGCTCTTTTTGTGGTAAACAAAAATTCAAAACCAAAGGGTTGTCTTCCTCTGACAGAGGGGCTAAACAAATGTAGTAGATGAAGGTAACAGAATATTATTATGCCATAAGAAATGATGAAACACAATTTCAGGGTAAACGGGGAAGATCTTTAGGAACTGATATCGAAGTAAGCAGAACCAAGAAAACAATTTTTACAACATTATAGAGAAAACAAACTTCGAAAGACTAGAACTCTCATCAAAGCAACAATAAATTACATGTCCAAAAGAATGAAGATGAAGCACACTACTCACTTTCTGAAAGAGGTGATGAAGTTAAAATGCAGAAAGAGATGGACATTTTTGGACATGGCTAATGGTTTGCCAGACTATGTAGAGATCTATTGAGGGATTTTTCAGATTTTTTTTTAAAAACTTGCTTAATTATGAGAAAGGGGAGAAGTGGGAGGGACAGGTTAAAAAAAATACTGGTTACTTAAAAAAAAAAAAAGAAATTAAAGAAAAGTTAGCGTATATTTTCTCTAGGAAGTCATCAGTATTTGGTGGTAGCATAAAATTCAGAAACAACAAACATTACTCTCCCTAATTTTTTCAAAACAGATGCAAATGTAAGATAAACAAAAATCCTAAACACACTGATATATCCCTTGAAGAGCACATTCATTCAGCCTGCTGAGAACTGCTGTCATTTAGCTTCCAGAAGATTCTGTGTTACCATTTATACTCAAGGAGATAACACAAGTTTGTTTTTTTTCTTCCAGAGCACAGGACTGGAAACTTGATTCAGTATTACACAAGTAATTTGGAAACTTTCAAAGGTGGAATGATGGAAAATATGTCTACTATTATACATAGTGATCATAGTATTTCATGCTGGGAGGGATCTTAGATGTCATTTAAGCCCAAACCCTACCACCACCACAATCAGCACCACCACCACCACCACCCAGACACAACTACACTCTTAATTTTAAAGATAAATAGATTGACCCAAAAAGGTTAAGGATCTTGTTCAAGGTCATACAAATAGCAGCAGAGATGGGATTTGAACTAGATTCTCTGACTTCAAGTGCTCTTTTCACCTACACCAACTGCCTCTCACTCCATTTTCTTTTTATCTACAAACCTCATACAGCTGTCAAGATGATTCTCTACAGACATTTTAAAAGCATCAGTGTAATAATGTAAAGCCTCTAGCCAGGTGTTCCATCTGATTACAATTAACCAATCTTTTGCTCCCCTAAACAAAATCTCTACTCAAACAGTCTAACTTCTTCAGTCTTGTATCCAGCATATGTCTGTCCCCATCTCTTTCACCCCTTCTATACTATACACAGAAATATCCCTTGTACATGTACAGGGATGGGGAAAAATGAAAATCTGCCCCTCCCCAATACTATACATTAAGAACAAATACATAAACCACACACTTCATTGCTTCCTTGTGACATGGACCAATGCCTGGGACCTCAGATTGTATAGCAACAGAGAGAAAATACGGTGCAGCATTACCATTAGACTTCTGTATAAAGAATGAAAATCCTTGTTTTAGAATAAAACTGGAGAGATTGAAAGAGTTTTTGGAATTTCTTTTCATGTTACCTATCCTGAACCAAGTTTCCATGGCCAAATGTATTCTCTTTCCTCTTAAATCTGCTCTTTCTCTGACTTCATCATTTGTGCCAGTGGCAAGTCCCCCTTTTCTAAAACCTTGGTGTTTCCTGTAACTTTTCCCTGTCACTTGCATCTTAGATCCAAACAGTTACCACATCTTATCAATAAACCAACAAAGATTTATAAAATGCCTACTAAATGCCAGGCACTGTGCTAAGCACTAGAGGACACAAAGACAAAAGCAAAAGTCTTTCCCCTAAAGCAGCTTACACTACACTTTACTTGGAGGAGAAGGGAGTGAGTGAATGAGTGATTTTGTGTGTGTGTGTGTGTGTGTGTGTGTGTGTGTGTGTGTGTGTGTCCCCTCCACTCTTTCCCCTCTCCAGTTAATCTTTTGTAAAAGCTGTACCACTGGCAAATTAATCTTCCTTACTGTATCAACCTGGCCATGCACTCATCTGCTGAAAAATCTTCAATGGTCCTAGTGCACACTTGGTAAAAAACAAAAACATGTTTACCAGGCACAATCTGGACCACACTACCTTTCTAGCCTTTTTCATTTTCCTCCCTCCACATGTTCTAAGCTCCGAACAAACGGTACTTTACACTATTTGCCAAATATACTCTATACTCTATGTCTGGAGTATTCTCCCTTCCCCCTTTCTTTGTTGGGTGAATTCCCATTCATCTTTTAAAAATACAACTCAAATGCCACCTGTTCGATAAAACTTTTCTTGAACCAAATCAGTAACCAACTCTACTCAGTCTTCACACAGCATTTTGTTCTGCACCTCTGTAATGCACTCACATACTATTCTGTATTATAGCTATCAATGTCAGTCACCATAGCAGACCATGACGCTATCTTATTTTAACTTTGTATCTCCCTTAGCACCTAGCATAGTGCTCTGTACAATTTAACTGACATGTCTTGAATTAAAGCTTTGTTATAAACTTGGATAAGACCACAATATAGTAACAAGGGCACTGGAGTCAGAGAGAAAGGACCTGGATATGAATTCCAATTCAGCTAACTATCTGGACAACTTTGGGAAAGTCACATAACTTATTTTGATGTCAGTTTCCTCATATGTATTCCTCATATGATTCCATCTAGGACGCAATGATTCTATGATATCAAAGGGTTCTTTCCATTGTTCATGATTTAACAATGTAATTCAGTTTCTAGCAACCTTTGTTACAAGGGAAGGCATTCTGGGAAGGGGAGAGGAGAGCTTTATTTGGAAATGAAAGTGACATAAAAAGTAAAGATATAAAAAAATTACACGACTAAAATTTTTCTAGCAACCAAAACAACAGTCTCATCAGCTTCACATTAGAAGGAGTAATTGTTTATAGCTCAGGAAAACCATAAGGCATGATGGAATTAGAATTTGGTTGTTTTCCACTCAACTCCATTAGAAGATATCTGCATTGATTGAAGTTATATTCATACCGCATCCATATCAGAATCACTGATTAGATTCTGACTTGGCATTGCTAACATAAATGCAGCATGAAGATGTCACAACATCAGCAAAGGTCAGGAGAAATGAACCTTCTCCCCCATTCATGTCTTGTAAGGCTACCACCACCAGTACCCAACATATAACCTCAATACAGAGCTGAACCTCAATTCAACAAGCAATTTGTAACCATTTACCACATACAAGTCACTCTGCCAGGTACAGGGCATACTAAGAAAAACTGAAAGTCCTTGCCCTCTATTAGACAAAATTATTCAGTACAACATGAGAAAAAGAATGCCCACAACAAAGGGGCAGAGAGGTAGGAAGGAGAAAAAGAAGGAAAACGAGGGGAAGAAGAAGGGGAGGAAGAGGAGGAGAGAGAGAAGAGGAGAGAAAGTGAGGGAAGCAGGAAGGAAGACGGAATGAAGACAAGGGAGAGAGGAAAAGGGAGGCAGAAAAGAGGTGAGGGTGTACGCGGGTACAAAGGGAGGGAGAGAGAGTGGAAAAACAGAGCAAGAGAATCAAATGCTGCTAGAGGACTAATATTAGCTGCGGACTTGTTTATAGTTTGTTGCTAAGGAAAACTTCAGGCTTTGGAAAAGGAACCAGACCACTACACCACTGTGACAGCTGCTGTTCAGACTGGATCTCCACACAGGCTTATCTTCAAACTGGTTACCACTTTCCATTTTCAATCTGCTGTCAGCTAGCCAAATCAATCTCTTTACAATCAAATGACCCCACTGGTTTTTGTAATGTTCATAAGAACTATGAAATTTGTGCAACAATCATTAGAGCAAAGATTTCAGTCAAAGGCTCAAAGAGAAAATTGGATTCTCTCATCCTGGGTTATAAACTGAAAATAACAGACAGTCCTACAACTCAAACCTACCTGCTGTACTTAACAGTAACTGCATCAAAAGGAAGAAATAGTTAAGCAATTCAGTGCAGAGAATGAAGAGGCCTCAGGTATGAGTTAGTCCTTAGTCTTCCACTACCTCACTGACCGTGAGACCTTGAAAAATTATTTCCCTTTTCTTGGTCTCATTTTTTCAAATCTGTAAAACAGGAGGAACAGTACCTGCCCCTCTTTACCTCAAATAAAAGATATGAATAAACACAGATGTGAGAGTACTTTAAATGCTTCCTAATCCGAGGTAGTATCCCTGTTAAAAATACTAGGAGTATTTCAAAAGTTTTAACCCTGGGTTATATTGTCTATTCAACAGAGTAAATCATCTGGATTCCCATGAGACACGAAGCCAGTCAATTCATTTTTTTCAACCTGATATGTTCATGGGCACTGAAAAAGCTAAAAAGTCATTTTAAAATTTTACACAATAATAATTTTAGCCCCAATAGTCAGCAAAATGAATATAATTCTCACCAACACTAAGAATATAGGCTACAGTCACACAAACATAGATTCAGACCTCCTCCCTGATGCAAAATTCTATTTCACTCTTGGTGAGAATGATAGATTTCTCTAATAAAGCCCATGTTTCTGACATTTAGGAAATAAAACATTCTCCCTCCTAAAAGATCAAATCACACTAATTACAATTAGAGCTAATTATTGAGGGAATAGCTTCCATTGACCATATATCTTGCCCTTCCTAGAGCTATAGCCTCTCCAAAGGCAGTTTTAAAGCCCTATTTTCCTAATCATCATGAGATTCAAATCAGATATTTTGAAAATAGATTCTCTACGCCTGCACTGGTTCACAGCAGGAGCTGAGATGCGTCCTTTTATACTGCAACAAAAGGCTGATTACAGGGAATGCTGCAGGTTCAAGGAAAGGATTACAGCAGCACATGCTGTTAGAGAGAAGAAGAGGTTGGGGGGTGGGGAAGGGTAAATTCATGTTTGGGTGAAAAGAGAAAATAAATTGGCTTTATCTCACCAACAGCCGTAATAAAATGTTTTAGGAGTATGGGTTTTTCATTCCCAAGAAGGCAGGCCTTCTCAAGAGATAGTATACTTGCAATATTCTATACACGTAAGTTACATTTGATCCATTTAGCATAACGGTTTTAGGAATAACGTCACTCACATCTTTATTGCTAATGGGTTGGCTAATAGTATCACTATTCAAATCACAGTTTAACGTTTCTATTCTATTCCAGAGCACACATGTTTTACACATACACACATACACATATATATGTATGTATACATATATATGTCTTTTATGTTTTTCCACATCAGTGTATCCTGTGTGCCTTAGAATGTGAGTGCCTATTGAGTATGTAGCATCCAACCCAGAACTACACGAAATGAGACACGAGGAGCCTAAGGATAACAGAAATGTTAACTCAATTAAATTAAACGAGAGTCTATCTAGTTTTCTCACTTTCAGACTCCCAGTCCTATTCAAAGTGCCCTTCTTATGCTCACCTCATTTGCAACTCCAAGCCTTACAACTGGAACATTTCTTCACTCCTACCTCTCCAGTGGTTGATTCTCCACAATCAAAAAAATCCTAAAAACTTCATGTAGACCTGTCCCTCTCTATCCCACCTTCTCTCCTTCCAAAAAGCAATTGCTTAAAAATATGGTGGAATATAGATATGGAATTATCAAATATGATCGTGTTGATTTGTTTTAACTGTTTGTTTAACTTTATTATAAGGGAAGTATCTTTTTTTATTATAAAGGAAGTCTTTACTTTATTATAAGAGCAGTCTTCTCTTGGGGTGAAGAGAGTTATTGGAAAGTGATAAGATGTTTTTAAAAAGCATCAATAAAATACTTTTAAAAAATAAAATGTAACTCAAAATCCTTTTAAGGGATACTTAGCAACTCTATTCACATTTTGTTCTACATCTTTTCAGGACATAACCAGTGTATGTACTGCAACAATTTGTACTCACTTTACATTCATCTTTTAAAAGATGATTCCTATGTGCTACATATTTCTAGATAGACTGTCAATTCCTTGAAGGTGAAGGATCACATCTTCTTGATTTATTTTCCAGTTCATCTGCCTCTACTATCCTCATCTTTGATATGTGGCTCCTTGCATAGCATACAGCCCACCAGAGGTACCAGCACATACTGAACCTACACTCCTACAGCTACCCCCCTAATATGTGCTTCTCCTTACCTCCCACCCCTAAATTTACATACAAACCATTTGTGCCTTGGTTTAATCTTCTTGTTCTAAAATCTCTACATCCTAAATATGTATATGTTGCAACAATTTGGCTAGCAGCTGCTGTGGGGGTGAAAGACCAACACAAGCGCAACAACAAAAACACTGCCAGCACAATTCTCTGATCTGCTTTACTAAGGAAAGTAATGTTAAGGGGTTAACAATCTTACTTTAATCCAACATATACAAATATCATTCACTTAGTTCAGGGGAAAAAGCCAGTGCCCTGAACTTCAGAGCAAATACAAACAAATCACAAACATCTACAGACAGACCTTGTCTGATTCAAATCTCAATGCATAGTTACCAGGGTTTAACAAAGTCCCAACATCTGGGTTTACAAGATGGGGGGCTCTTAACAGCTGCCCAGAATCTCTTCCAGTCACATGCCACTCTTCCAGTGAGTGAGAGCCCCTAGCAAATAGCTCTGTTCTCTCTTTAGCCATCATCAAATGTCATCTGAGCAACCAGAACTTAGGCCCCTACTATTGGCTCTGGTCTTAGCAACTCCCCTTAGGACCCTGATGGCTTCACACCCACATAGGCTTAGCTTAGTTTTTCCTCCACAACCTATTCTAAGGGATCTGAATCCTCACACGCAAGAAATTCTTAGTGTCTACCCTAAATCTTCCCTACTCCCAACCTCTATCTCCAGTGGAAAAGTCAAACAGCTCATCAGAATAGCTTACACTGATTAGTACAATTAAGTCAGGAAATGCTTCCACATCCAGCATTTTATTTGATGTTCATGTCAATCTGGTGAGGTAGACAGGGCAGATATTATTATCTCTGTCTTACAGATAAGGACATAAGGCTCAGAGAGTTTAAATAACTTAACCACGGTCACATGGCTCCTAACTGATAGAAGTCAGGCTAGGACTGGGATCTTTCTACTATAGCATGCTGCCTCTTATCCTACCATGTCTTCCTCTAGCCATTCCTTTTTTGGATGGAATAATCGAAACTTTCCCTTAATGGTCTTATTCTCTAACTCTTCTATTTTAATGTAGTCCCTTAAATTTGTTCCCAGTTTTCTGCGTGATCCTGAAAAATCACATCTTTGTGCTTCTGCTATTTCACAGGTACAAAAGGTAAAAGATCACCTTCCATTTCTTTGGCTCATAGTAGCAATAAGGTAATAGTGCATAGAGGTCACAGTACTGTGTGATGTGCTGAGATCTCCTCCTCCCACCCCCCCCATCCCCACAAAACTGCCCTGAGGCCAAAGATAAACCCTGGACTATATAGAATCACTCAATACAAATCATCCTAAGGGTGGACAAGAAATGCCATGTCCCACTTTTTTATCAATTGCCTCAAAGCAATATTTAATAGATGAAAAGAAAAATTATCACCCACCGCCTCCTCTCCCTGGCTTCTGTGGAGGAGTCTGTCCCAGTAGTTGAGAGCACATTGGCGGCTGTAACCCCATTGGCAGTGCTAGGCAGGGGACGATTGGTGATCACACACAGCGGGGTACTAGAGGACACGCTGTCTGCAGCTTTTTCCACAGATGGATCTGCATGGAGCTTGTAAGGAGTTCTGAAACCAAAGAAGATGCAACATAGAGAACATTTAGGCATCTCCCCCAATAGACCCCTGACAGAGTGTAGAGTCAAATCAGATTTAACAGCAAAACCTTCCAGCTCCTCTTTAATTCTGAGCCTTTTAACTTTAAAAAGCTTATCTGCTTGGGAACATTAATATTGTGCACATTCACACCCACCTCCCCATCCACCACCCAAGAGGCTGCATTTAATGAAATTCCTTGCCTTAGATAAAAAACATTGGCTATGGCACAGCCAAGATAATGACTGACATGGGCAATAGTATTTTGCAGGATTCCTTGTTGCCATCTGGACCCCCAACACATGCATACACAAGCTGGTTCTGGCCACACATATAGGCACACTGACGTCACTTACAATTCCAGTCTCCATCTACCCCTCAATCAATACCTGGGAAAGGGAGTCTTCAATGGAGTCTTGAGTCAAGATATGATGGTGAGCTCCTTGTATTATCCATATATAAATATTATGAATATTTAGTAAATCCTTAGCATATTTAATTCTCCCTCTCCTAGCTCCTTCTTTGCATTTGAGCCAATTACTCTGTTGCTTGCATGCAGGTAAGCAAAATATATTTCTGATAAAAAAAGAAAATCAGAGGGCAAATAATTATTGGCTCAAAATGGGATTGTAGTAGGATTCTCAGTTTAACCTTAACTACAGATTTTATATCTACAAGATGTATAATTAAAGTCATTTGCATGAGAACAGGATCTTTGTTTCTTAAAGGGATTGGCTCCAACTACAGGCTCTCCTCCCAAAAAGCTATTATTTGTGACATCACAGCTTGTTGCTAGGGCAACAAAAATCCAAAATTGAAAACCAAATTTATCAGAGAAGCAATCAGGGTATAAAAACTCCTAAGTACCTGGTTTCTACCATAAGCTTAATCCAAAGAAAATTTACAAGTGATCACGAGTTCACTGTCAAATATATTACATTGGCAAATAAGCTTCAAAGAAAAAATTCAGATTAAAAAAATTTGAATACATCTCTAGATCTATCTCAGTTATTCAACAAGCATTTATTATGCAACTACTACACACCAAGTACCATGCTACGTGTTGGGGCTACAAAGACAAACAATAGAAAAGTCCTAACTCTCAAGCAATTTACATTCTACTGGGGAAGACAACATATTACACAAAATAAATACAAGGCAAATTTGGGAGAGGACATCAGCAGCTGCTGGAATCAAGAAAGGCAGAAAACTAGATGCACTCCATACTCCAAGAGATGCCACACAAATACCTTCCCACAGAGGGTGGGCAGCATGGGTCAGTCAGAACAGAAGTGATTTAAGACAAAATTGTAAGACCTACATGAGAGGTGAGTCCACAAGAACTAGAACACTGGGTCAATGTTTTTTTTTCCTAATATATATTTGACCAGATCCAGTTGTTCTTCCTGACCTTCACTTTCGGAGGCATCACTGTCATTTTCACAAACAGCACATTGGGTACTGAGGTAATAAGACTCTCTATATAGTGGTTTCACTGCTATTGCAGATGAGAATGTGAGGAAAAGCTTCCCCACAATTAGAACTGTTCCAAGGTAGAACAGGTTCCTTAATAAGGAAGCAGGTGTCCCATCAATGGAGTTCTCCAAGTGGAGGATGGATTTCTACTTAACACGCAGGTTGTACAAGATGAACTTTGAAGTCCCTTCTAATGCAAAGATTCTATAATTCTCTGTGACTTATTATTATTATTATCAAAATAATTATTATTATTACAGTTTTAAAAACTAGATTTAAAAAATGACCCAACTCAAAGGTGCTGCTTAGGTTTATATTAAATGTATTAAATGTGTACAAAATGTAAACAATAAATGCCTCTAAGGCAGCCAGGTGCCAGTTAGGTGCCTTAGCTAGGTGGTACAGCACTGGGACTAGAGTCAAGCAGACTTGAGTTCAAATCCAACCTCAGACACTCCCTAGTCATGTGAGCCTGACCGTAAAATGGGGAAAATAACAGCCCCTGCCTCTTAGAGTTGTTGTGAGGATCAAATGAGAAAACATGTCTGGGCACAGTGCCTGGCACATAGCAGGCAATTAACAAAATGCAGTTTCCTTCTCTTCCAATTCAAATCACTCCACTGCTGCATTCCTAGTATTGCTATAAGCATAAAACTAAATACAAGAGGAAGAATTGCTAAAAGCAATATCTATAGAAATATTAGAGAGTTTTCTTTTTAATACTGGAGTTTTAACACTAGAAGGAACTAGGAACAACAATTTGTGCAAAATAATTATAATTCTACTTTGAAATAAAATCTTTCACCCTACTATATCTGTTTTCTTTGCCTTATGGATAAAAAAAAAAGTGCTCTCTCAAGTGCCAAAGCTTGGTCCTTCGAAGTATTCTTAAATTGTGGTCCTTCTCCAGTGTTAAAAATTACTATTCTTTTTCAAAAGCTCTTGTACAATCTGGGAGGTAGTACAATATTGAATGCCTAGGGCTCTGGGCCAGAGGTCAGTGTTCTGGGTTCTAGCTCCAAGTCCAGCAATCTGACCCTGCTCAAGTCCTGTGATCTCTCTGACCCTCACCATTCTTATTTGTCAGATGGGTATGAGAGTACCTACTCTGCCCCACTCCGAAGGGTTGTGGGGAGGCTCACATCAATGTCCTATCACAGGATCAGCTCTAGGTTTTAGAGCTGTAAAAGACCTTCTTGGTCCCTAAGCCCAAACCCTATCAAATGAGAAAAGTGAGGCCCAGAAGTGAAGGGCCTTGCCCGAGGTCATCCGAGGCGGGAGTCAAACCTCGGTCTTCTTGCCTTAAGTCCTGCATTTCTGCCTACTCCAC
The DNA here is from genome assembly GCF_011100635.1 of Trichosurus vulpecula. Taxonomy (NCBI): domain Eukaryota; kingdom Metazoa; phylum Chordata; class Mammalia; order Diprotodontia; family Phalangeridae; genus Trichosurus; species Trichosurus vulpecula. The sequence goes on along the minus strand of NC_050576.1, from coordinate 103,106,961 downwards.
CATGACGCCTCTCAGGAATAATGGAGATGAGGAGATGATCACTCCTGATATTAACAATCATCAGTGATTACACTGCTTTACTGACAGTAGCAGTAATTTATGATAAGAGAGATCTTGTCTTAAATGACAATCATCTACATGAGGGAAAGAAATCTCCTGGTGACTTGGTAGATGTCAAGTATCATATAACAAGAAAGTATTGAACTGGAAACTGCAAGACCCAGGTCCTGATCAAAAACCACAGATTAAGAGACAAAAGGAACCTCGGAAGTTCGAGTCCAACCCTCTCATTTTACAGGTGAAGAAACTGAGGCCCACAGAGGTGATGGGATTTGCCCAAGATCTTTACATAGTTAGGATTTGAACCCAGACCCATAAATTCTAAATTCAGTGCTCTTTTTTTTTTTTCCGGGGAGAAGGGATGACGGGGGGAAGAAATCAGGGCTAACTGATTTGCCCAGGGTCACACAGCTAGTAAGCATCTGAGGCCTGATTTGAATTCAGGTCCTCCTAACTCTAGGGCCGGTCCTCTATCGACTGCACCACCTTGCCACCCCTAATTCAATGCTCTTTCCACTACACCACACTGCCCCATCTTCTGGTTCTGCTAATACCCAGATGTGGGTCTCTACATCCTCAACTAAAAAATGTGTGGACTGTTCAGTTATCTCACAATCTAACATCCTCTGATCTAAGAACCATCTTTAGTATTGACCCAAAGTTAGAGTTACTACCACCATCATTTCCTATTTCTTTCAGTTATCTGTAAAACCTAGGCCCATAACTAAAGTCATAAATATCTTAGATCTAGTTCAAAGTAACTGCTCAACCTCTTTCCCTTCTTTGGAGAGGAGGGGGCCTAAAGATGACTAAACACTAACGATTTCAGAGTGTTTCAGAGGATTGGTTCGTTTTGCTCTACTGCTTCCCCCTCCCTTTTTATTCTACTGTAAGGGATGACTATTATTAGGGGGAGAAAGGAAAGATACATTGGTAATTGTAGGTAACATGAAAACCAAAAGGTATCAATAAAAATTTACTTTTTAAAAACGTCACTGCTGGACTTTCCCACAGCCATTCTTACCGTGCTGCCTTTAGACTTAGCTACCAGCCAAGAAGAGGATACCTGGGAATAAACTTCAAGTGAATGACAACATCCCCCTTCCCACATCATCTAGCAAGTTGCTGCGCATCCGCATCTAGAAAGCAGAGGGCTTTCCACTAGAGGCTGGCCTTTTAGAATAAGGCATCACTTTTCATCTTGACTAGGTTCACATTCTATCTTCCATAAAGACTGAAGAAAAGGTATTCCAACTTTTATGTATCTGCAGGAAGATCCAAACCTTGCAAATGGGGTGTGCAAATCATTTTAACATTTGATTTAACACACACTAGGGTAACCTTGAATTCCAATCACAACTGACAAATCCAGTGTAGAAGCCAATGGTGTTGATTAAATATGTATCCCGAGTATTATGTATGTTGCAATTTACCCTAAGAGCGTATCTAGCTTTATAGGTAATTCTATCAAGTTTGAGGCCTAAGTACAATTTCCATCTGGGTATCAACAGCAAAAACTTGTTGAACCTAAAGCAAATGGCTCCAGTAAACCTTACCTGCCATGGTGAACGGACGCAGTAGTATTTGCACTGATTGGTGTAGGGCAGGAAGAGGTAGGCTGCCACTGGCTGCCTCGAGAGGTAGATGAACCAATGGTAGTGGGTGAGGTAGCAGGAGATGAATTGCGATTGGCTGAAATGTAGGGACTGGTGGGGTCACTACTTCTACCAAATGAAGCACTGCAAAACAGCATACAGGGTCACTTTGTCACTTCCCTGTAGGACACGCCGTGCACACAACAACTCCCAGCCCCAGCTTCCCACTCAGCTTGTGTGCTTTACATAAACCTGAGCCGACGGAGGGAGGGTAAGGTGATGAACGAGTGATCAAAGTCAGCTAGTATTAGGGGATGTTGTAGGTCAGTTTCTGCTGAAGAGTACAGGAATACATGCAGCAATGAGAAGACAAGTGATGTTAAGGCCGTAGGAAAATGGGAGACATGACTAGGGAAGTGTAGGTAAGAAAAAGAAAATTATTCTACTCAGAGAGACCTATCCTATTAGACCCCAAGGCGAGAAATACTCCTTTCCTAAGCAGCCACATGAAACAGAGGTAACAGAAGAGGAGAGGAGTATGCTGGGCAATGAGAGAGAAGACAGATAATGTGGGGCATTGGAAGTGGGAGGCACAGTCAGGACAGAGGCCAAGAAAGGAAAAGGAAAGGATCATTTTAAAAGAGGCCAAGCCTGTTAAGAGCCCAGGGTAAGAAACAGTGCTTTCCTGAGAGCTTGAAGGAAATCGAGTTAGCACTGAAGAAAGCCCACACAACAGAAGAAGATTTGGAAATGTTCCACAGAACAAACTAAGAACTATTAGAGGACTGACAAGTAAAAAAAGAAGGAAAGCCCAAGGCATAGGGAATCGGGGTAATTTAGCAATAAAGAAGTGTTATCAAGGGGACTTCAGCACATCTTAGCCTAGGATGTAATGAACAAGGTAAAGTTACCTTTTCTTTGTTTTCATTAAATACAGGAGTCAGCTCAAACTGCAGCAAGAAGGGTCTCAGTTAGATATTTAGAAGAACTCACAAGAGTTGTACCGATACTGGGCTTTATTAATAAAGCAGTGGAAGCCTCCTCAAAAGAAAGGAGAAGATGGTGTTTTTCTGGGTGGTATGAATACAACCCTGACTGCAGGGTGGAAAAAAACTATAGGTTTTTTCCAAGGTCTCCTCATTAGCCCCAGGATGACTTGAATTATATATATACTCCTGATTGAAAAATCACATCATATAAAGGAAAACACCATGCAAGTTGGGAGATTAGTACTACAATTCTACCTTCACTGCTCTGTAACCTAGAACAAGTCATAATTTCTTTGGGACTCATTTATAAAATTGAGGAGAATACTATTTTCCTATTTACCTTAGAGCCAGGTTTGAGGATAAATGAAATCACAAAGAAAGTACTTTGAATTCTCAGAACTAGAAAAGCTCTAAAAATTCAATTTCTGGTGAATCTTGAACATATTTTCTTTCAAAATGCTCATTAATAAGTATGCTCTCCATCCTGATCTGACAAAGCCTTTCTCCCTGCTGCTCGCAAGAGCCATGCCAAAGAAATTTACTGCATCTGTCAAACCAAATGGCATCCATTTAACCTATTTGGAAAGAGTTGGGATCAAAAAATCAACATCCCATCATGCAATGATACCCACTTACCTAGGCAAAGGACATCATTTTTGCCATTTTATATTAAAATATACTGACTTATAGCATGTCAAACAAGGTGTACCAAGCCCTTGTCCTTTTCAACATGTCTAGATTTCTCATTTGCCCCCATCCTGCAGCACCTGGCTGGTCGAGTATACACAACTGAAAATCAAACATAATTTTGCCCCAGAATAAAATAATCTCTTGTATTTAGCTGTGTTATCTTTCATAGCATGTATCTGCAAAACTGAAAACCATTAAAAGGCTACAGAGGCTGCTTATTTCATAAGCCTATAATTCTAATGCCCTGCTCAAACATTCATCAGCTGGTGGTGCCTCTCACTCCCTATTAGGCGGCAGTAATGAGTGAGAGAGAGAGAGTGGAGACACTTCCTGTCAAACAGAAATATGGTCTGATCTTGTCTGGGTAAGCTGCCTGTACAGAGTCTCTCTTTCCAAGCCTGAGACAACCATCAGTCAACTAATGCAGCAGAGCTATGATGGCTACAGTGCAAAATGGGAGTGGCAGATGAAGGGAAGGGGAAGTCTCTGAGAGGCTGGAAAAGGAAAGCGCAATGGGCAACCCAGAGAGAAGGAATCTTCCAAATCAACAATTCTCAAGGTCCAAAACACAGTTATCAGTCAAGCAATTCTGCCAAAGAGGTTCTTCACTGACTGACCAGTAGCAAACAAAGTAACTATGGAAAAGGGACTGTAAGAGCAGGATTAAAAAGGAAAACCCAGCATTCCCTAAACTTGAGTGTTCCACAATCCTGAAGTGTCTGAAGTTACAGAACAAAAGAAGTCATTTAAAAACTCAGGCACCTAATCAACTGGTCTGGTTCTAAAAGTATCTTTTTAAATTAAAAAAAAAAAAAAAGCTCCCATACAGGCAACTTAAATGAGGCCTTCCCTTCCTCTAGAAGTTTTAGAAATAGGAATGATTCAGATTTAGGGTCAGTTTTTACAACAAGCAAAACCTCTGTTTTAGGATTCTACAGGAGTCATGGGATGGAGATGAGGAAATGGGGGCGAGGGCATGGGAAAGAGGGTAAAGAAGAAAAATTAAGATCAGTGGCAAAGATTTAATGTAATTCAATTAATGTTAATTGCTTTTAATTTAGATTAGCCAAAATATCCCAAGAAAGCTAAAAAATCCTGCATTTTAGTGATGCATGCAGCTGACCCTCTTCTTTCCATAGTGCAGAGGTGTCAAACGTGCGACCCACAGGCTGCATGCAGCCCACAACACTCCCAAGTGCAGCCTGGCCCAGATTAAAATCTAATTGGAAAACACGAGCAAAATAAATTTTTAAAAAAACTACATAGATAATACTATGTTTTAACACTAAGCCCACGTGCAGCCAGCAGAGATCCTTAGATAGGTTTCAGAAGTCCTGTTTATGTTTGAGTCAGAGGCCCCAGCTGTAGCCAATCACTGGGAATTCTTCCTCAAGGTCGATACCTTTTCAAGTAGGTTGACACATAGGTGGAAGGAGCACCAGTCTGAGAAGTTTCGTTTCCCTTTGCTTCATCCCTCCAAAGCTGCCGGGTATAAGAGCCACTCCGCACCAGATTAACAGCTGATTCTCTGTAGAGGCAAAAGAGGATAACAAACAAACAGAAAAGCACTGTGAGCTTGGGAAAATCTTCAACCCCCTCGGACCCCTACTCCTGTGCTGCCAGGGCCTTCTACTTATTATGCAAACCGGGAGGGAGGAGCAAGAATGAGAAGTCCTGGGCAGGAAAACAACAACGAGGCAGCTGGGTGGTAAAGCAGATGGAACAATGGGCCTGGAGTCAGGAAGACACGAGTTCAAATCCAAGGTTGGATACTTAACTAGCTGTGTGATCCTAGGCTAGTCATTTAACCTCTGCCTGACTCAATTTCCTCAACTGTAAATGGGGATAACAGCACCCTGCCTGTTATTTTGAAGATCAAATAATACGTATAAGGTGCTTAGCACAGTACCTGACACACAGTAGGCACTTTGTAAATGCTTGTTCCCTTCCTTTGCTCCCTTCCCCATTTCAATTGTCTCTCTCCCAGGTGTGGAAAGGGAATCTCTAAATACTGGGGTGTGCTTTCATCAGTCTTTTGAGCCGACTATCTGCCGCCAAGAACTCAATCCCTGAGAGCAGAGCTCTGCAGGCCCCTCAGTGCAAAGCCCCTTCCCTTGGAGGGTACATTTTGTCTGAACTGAGTTGCCTGCGTGTGGTTTCTCTCATTAGCATGCGGCTCTTTGACGGCAGGGCCTGCTTTTGCCTTTCTTTTGGTACACACACTCAGCGCTCAGCCCGGTGCCAGGCACAGAGTAAACTATAATAAACTCTTGTTCACGTGAATTGGTGCCCCTTGTACTAAGGTAAGCAGATGGAGAAATAAAGGGTTGAGGGAAAGAGGTGTTTACAGGGGAGTGCTGCCGGCTGACGGAGAAGCCCTACAGACAAAGGCAGCGCATTTCTGACATCTGCATTCAGCGGCTTCTGGCTTCATCCCCCTTCTCTACGGATAATAACGATGACAGTAACAACAGTGATAACAGCTGCATTTACATAGCGCTTTAAGACGTGCCCAGTGCTTTACAAAGATCACACTGGGTCCTCACAACAGCCGTGGGAGTTAGATGCTATTACGATCCCCATTTTACAGATGAAGAAACTGAGTCAGAGGTTCAACGACTTCCCCAGGCCCGGCGTTCTATCCACTGCACCACCTAGCTGCCTAAGTAATCAGGGACAGATCTGGCCTCACTTACTAGCCATTTGACCCTGTCTGCCTGACTCCGTTTCCCCATCCGTAAAACGGGGGTCATGATAGCACCTGCCTCCCACAGCTGCTGTGAGGATCAAGAGATGATATTGGTAAAGTGCTCGGCGCGGCTGTCATTGCTGCTCTTGGTCCAGCACCCTGCATGCCCAAGGAAGGCAGTAAGGATGCGCGCTGCCAGCTTCAGTCATGAGAGACTCTGCTGGCCAAGACAATTTCTTTAGTTAGGTTTTTAGAAAAGCATGTGACCTAAATAAAAAAATTCTACCAGATCAGGTTTTCCTCTGGGCTACGGTACCTCAGGTTCAATATGATTGAATAATCAATATTAAATCATGATAATTCTGAATTTTGTTGATTCTTGGACTGACCGATCCATATACAGAGTTGTAAATATACTATAAAAAACTTAAAATTCTAGGTCAATATGTTAAAAGTAAATAACACATCCACTTAACGACCCCAGTTAAATTCTCTACTCTGGGGTAAGCAAACCTAGCTCCACCCTTCGCCAACTAAGAGATGCTGTGATACAAGCAAAAGGTAAAAATCTCAGTGGACACTCTGATAAAGAAGAGTTTGAAATTCAAAAGCACTCATTACTCTGTGACAATTCAAAGCCTACATGTGAACAGCCACCCTTTATTACTTTTTCATTTTAAATGAATGGTTTCTAACCCATTGAACTTTTAACCATCTGAAGACTCCTTATAAGAACATATTTATCTAGGATAAAAATTAGGCCCAAATCCATGTGACTCAGCAACAAGTGACTCACTGGCCTGGGGGTGGGGGTTGGGGGTGGGTTTCCAGTCCTGGCTCTGCCATTTAATAGCTAGGTGGCCTGGGGGGAAGTTCAGTGGCCTTGACATCTTAGATTCTTCATCCATGAGATGGAAGGGCTGGAGTGGATAATCATTAGTCTCTTTCAGCTCCAGCACTAACTTCTAAAACTACCTAGCTTCCTGCAAAGTTCAGCTCATGTGCTGCCTCATATGAGGCCTTTCCTGATCCTTCAACTTCTAGTAGCTCCATCAACTCTGAATTACCGTGTTTTCACTCTGTATATACTCGTACGTGCACATACTGGTTCCCCACAATAGAACGTAAGCTACTTGAGGCCAAGGACTCTTTCTTTTTGTCCTTTATCCCCAGTGCCTGGCACAGGTAGGTGTTTAACAAACGCTTGGTGACTGGTTGATCACTATGATCTATGAAGCTTCCCTGCCCCACACTGATACTACCTTTACTCTAAAGTCTTCCATGCTTCCGTATATAATCTGTACAGAGCTTTCTTAACTTTGTCACTTGGGCAGTCCACACTTACAAGATGGCTGGGTTCCAGAAACTGATATGTAAGTTGGCTGTTTAGATTGGTAAGTTGGAGGATAATGCCTTTTTCCATAGGGGGAAAAATTATGATGAATAATGGTTATATTCCTAGGTAAAATATTATAAATAGTGGTTAGATTCCTAGGGCAGTTCACAGAGGCCCATTTCATTCATAATATAGCTGAACTAATAGTCTGAATTTCTGAATTTTAGAAACATGGGATCATGTCATGCAGATGAGAGGAAAATTAGAAGAAAGAAGAATCTTCCTCGGGGCCCCCCCCCACCCCCGCAAACCTTGCCCCTTTCCTTGGTAGAAGGCTGGCTCTACAAAAATGTTGAAGTAGGGAATCTTATCTTTTAGACTTTCTGCACTCTACTCTCAGCTCCTAATGCCTCACCGATGAGACCCTCAGGATCTCCATACTTCTCTAAGCACCTCCTTCGCTCTCCCTCTCTGCTCTAACAAAGTGCTCCATACTCAAAAACCACAGACTTCCCCAATCAAAATTCTGACACTTTCACCTAGGTATTACCAACCAATTAATTGTTGCTTATCATTCCTATTCACTGTGTTCTGTGCTAGAGATTCAAATACAAAAGAACAGTGGTGAACTGGATCAATTCTTACTAACGTGTGAATGACTGATCCTTAACCCTCCGAGGCCTTTTTTTTTTAATAAAATATTAGCAAAAAGATTGCAGCAACTTATCACAAGAATAATACACTATGACCAGGTAGGATTTATTCCAGGAATGCAAGGCTGGTTCAATATTAGGAAAACTATTAGCATAATTGACCATATCAACAACAAAACTAGCAGAAACCATATGATCATCTCAATAGAAGCAGAAAAAGCCTTTGACAAAATACAACACCCATTCCTATTAAAGACACTAGAAAGCATAGGAATAAATGGAGCCTTCCTTAAAATTATAAATAGCATCTACCTAAAACCATCAACAAGCATTATTTGTAATGGGGATAAGCTAGATGCATTCCCAATAAGATCAGGGGTGAAACAAGGATGTCCATTATCACCCCTATTATTCAATTTGGTACTAAAAATGTTAGCTGTAGCAATAAGAGAAGAAAAAGAAATTGAAGGAATTAGAATAGGCAAAGAAGAAGCTAAATTATCACTTATTGGAGATGATATGATGATTTACTTAGAGAATCCTAGAGAATCAAGTAAAAAACTACTTGAAATAATAAACAACTTTAGCAAAGTTTCAGGATATAAAATAAACCCACATAAATCCTCAGCATTCCTATACATTACTAACAAAGCTCAACAGCAAGAGATAGAAAGATTCCATTCAAAGTTACTGTAGACACTATAAAATATTTGGGAGTCTATCTGCCAAGACAAACCCAGGGCCTATATGAACATAATTATGAAACACTTTTCACGCGAATGAAGTCAGATCTAAATAAATGGAAAAATATCAGTTGCTCATGGTTAAGCTGAGCTAATATAATAAAAATGACAATTTTACCTAAATTAATCTATCTATTCAGTGCCATACCAATTGAACTACCAAAAAATTATTTTACAGAGCTGGATAAAATAATAACAAAATTCATCTGGAAGAACAAGAGGTCTAGAATATCTAGGGTATTAATGAAAGGAAATGCTAGAGAAGGTGGCCTAGCCATACCAGATATTAAACTGTACTATAGTCATCAAAACTACCTGGTACTGGCTAAGAAACAGAGTTGTGGATCAGTGGAATAGGACAGGAACACAAGATGGAGAAGTCAACGACTATAGCAATCTACTCTTTGATAAACCCAAAGAGGCCAGCTTCTAGGCTAATAATTCACTATTTCACAAAAACTGTTGGGAAAATTGGAGAATGGTAGGCCAGAAACTGGGCATAGACCAATATCTTACACCATATACCAAAATAAAGTCAAAATGGGTTCATGACTTAGGAATAAAGGCTGATACTATAAGTAATTTGGGTGAGCAAGGAATAGTTTACCTGTCAGATTTATGGAAAAGAAAAGAATTCATGACCCAACAAGAGATGGAGAGCATTACAAAACGCAAAATGGATAATTTTGATTACGTTAAATTGAAATGTTTTTGTACAAAAAAAGCCAATGCAACAAAAATTAGGAGGGAAGCAGAAAATTGGGAGAAAATCTTTACAACTAGTGACACTGATAAAGGCCTCATTTCTAAAATATACAGGGAACTGAAACAAATTTATAGGAATACAAGTCATTCCCCAATTGAGAAATGGTCAAAGGATATGAACAGGCAGTTTTCAGAGGAAGAAATTAAAGATATGTATAGGCATATGAAAAAATGCTCTAAATCACTACTGATTAGAGAAATGCAAATCAAAACAACTCTTAGATACCACATCTCTCCTGTCAGATTGGCTAAAACAACAAAACAGGAAAATGATAAATGCTGGAAAGGATGTGGGAAAATTGGAACACTGTTACATTGCTGGTGGAGTTGTGAACTGATCCAGCCATTTTGGAGAGCAAGTTGGAACTATGCCCAAAGGGCTATGTAAATGTTCATACCCTTTGACCCAGCAATACCACTTCTAGGGTTGTATCCCAAAGAGATCACACAAGTAGGAAAAGGACCCATCTGTACAAAAATATTTATAGTGGCTCTTTTTGTGGTAGCTAAGAATTGGAAATCAAAGGGATGTCCATCAATTGGGGAATGGCTGAACAAGCTGTGGTATATGAAGGTAATGGAATACTATTGTGCTATAAGAAATGGGGATGATATGGACTTCATAACAGCCTGGAAAAACCTACACGACATCATGCTGAGCGAGCAGAGCAGAGCCAGGAGAACATTATATACAACCACAGATATACGGATTCTGCTCATCTCAGTAACACAAGATACAAAGACAACTCCAAAGGACCCACGATGGAGAATGCTATCTACACCCAGAGAAAGAACTATGAAATATGAATGCAGACTGAGGCACACTTCATGCTAGCCTTTCCCCGCCCCTCTTTTTTTTCTTTTTCTCTCTTTTGTTTTTGGGTTGGTTTTGGGGTTTTTTTTGGTCCTGTCTCTTCTTTCTCATGATTCATTTCATTGGTCACAATTCTTCTCCATAACTTGACTAGTGTGTAAATTAATTCAATGAGACGTTATACGTCGAAGTTATATGGGATACCATGCCATCTTGGGGAGGGAAGGGGGGAGGGAGGGAAGAAAATCTGGAACTCAAAATTATGTAGAACCGAGTGTTGTAAACTAAAAAAGAAAAAAAAAGAAAAAAAAGAAAAGTATGCTTATTAGAATTTCAGGCAATACGACAAAACTTTGTTAAAAGATTTAGAAAGTCTGGGGCAAAAATTTTTTTTTTAGGGTTTTTGTTTTTGAGTGGTGGAGGGATAAAGTTTCAGTAGAAAGGCTACCTGGAAATTTGACATCTACTAGAGTCCAGGCCATTCTTCTTCCTTTCTTAAGAAATTCAGTTTCCCTTTTTTTTTTTTTTTGGAAGGGGAGAGGCAAGGCAATTGAGGTTAAGTGACTTGCTGAAGGTCACACAGCTAGTAAGTGTCAAGTGTCAGAGGCCGGATTGAACTCAGGTCCTCCTGTCTCCAGGGCCAGTGCTCTATTCACTGAACCACCTAGTTGCCCCAAGAAATTCAGTTTCTTGATCACAGTTTTTATCCCTATGCCAGCCCCAAACCTTTTCTCCTTTCTTCCAACTCCCTATATACTATCTCTTACATTACTGAAAAAAAAAACAGAGGGAATACTCTCTGATCTCTTCTCCCTTAATCTACCCCTGAAAATGCTTCCTTGTCATCCTCCACTGTCTCTTCCTTCACCACAGACTCCAATGAAGAGGTGGTCCTTCACTTTGCCAACACCAATCCCCTCTTATTTATGTCTTTAATCCCATCCGTTCTACTCTCTTCTAAAAACTTGACTCTTCTATCATTACCGATTTTATTTTTAATCTTTCTACTTTCACTGGCTTCTCTGGTGCTCCAATCTCCTTTAAAAAAAAAACGAACAAAAAAGGCCCCTTTCACTTGACTGCCATCTCCTCAAGCTATTGTGTGCTATATATCTTCTTCCTTCCATGACCAAACTCTTAAAAAGTATCATCTATACTATTTATTTGTGTGTACTTTTTCAACATCCACTCACTTTTCAACCCCATGCAATCTGACTTTCAACTCTTAACATTTGGTATTTCTCCAAAGTTACCAAAAACCTCCAAATAGCTCTATGTGATCTTATCAGTTCCCATGTGTTCAATTATCACTAGTAGGAAGATGACTCTCAGATCAATATATCTAGTTGTAATCCCTCTCCTTAACTGCTAGTACTGCATCTCCCTATGAATATATCCACTTAGATATCCTGTAAGCCTGTCAAACTGAAAAACCTCCCAAGCTGAAGTGCTTGTCTTACCCTCTAAACATCACCCTCCTTCAACCTTCCTAGTTCTGTTGGGAACATAGCCAATCCTAAACACGTAGATTTCACTAACTCAGCATCATTCTTGACTCCTTCCTCTCCCTCAGACCCCACATGTAATCAGTTGCCAAGTCTTGTCACTTTCCCCTCCATCCCATCTCTCAAGTTCTTACCCTTCTATCCACCTGCACAGCCACTACTTGACTTCAGGCTCTCATCACCTATCATCGGGACTACTAATCCACCTTCCTCATTGCTGTCTCTACTTCCAGTATCCTCTCCAATTCATTCTCCACAAAGTTACAAAATAAGTTTTCAAAGGTACAGATCTGATCATGTTACTCTCCTTTCTGCATAGCTTCAGAGTAAGAGAAAACTAGAACCAATAGGCAGACCGTACAGTAGGAAAATACTGTGTCAATATAAGAAAAAAAACTATCCCTTCCTTATCTTCCAGCACTTGCCAACTCTGGTCAGGCCAGTCAAACCTCTCGATCCCTAAAGGGGCTATGTTTGTGGAAGGCTCCTGCTATTCTCCCTGCCCCATGTGTGCATAGCACAAATTTTGCCTCCTTTCCCCAACCACTTCAACACACAGTGCTCCTCCTCCTGATCGAGGAACTTACTAATCTATGCCAGTCACTGTGGTGCTTAATCACATACTTTCTTTTTGTTTCTTTTAAATTTTTTTTTCCAATTACATATGAAAACATTTTTTAACATTCATTTTTAAAATTTTTTAGTTCTAAATTCTCTCCTTCCCTCCCTGCCCTCCTCATTGAGAAGGCAAGCAATTTGATATGGGTTATACATGAATCACATGCTATCTTACAATAGTTATGCGTTGTATCCCTTGTAAGCTCCTCAGGGATTCAGATCATAGCATTGCACATCTTTGAATCCTCCCTTTTTAACTATAATATTGGTGGAACTAAAACTGAAGACAACTAACAAAATTCTGTGGTTGACCCATGACACAATGAGTGCAATAATACAACTAGAGGTTAGCACCGGCTTCCAAAAGCTAGAAGGAGCTCCATCAAATTAAACAACCATGGAAACCATTTCAGACATCATATCTTATAGCAACAGTATTCCCAGAATCACAGAATGTCAGATCTGGAAGGACCCTTAGCAATCACTAGGTTGAGATCTTCATTTTTCAGATGAGGAAACTGAAGCTCTGAGAAGTGACTTGCCCATGGTCACACGACCCCCTCAAGCGATCACGTCACTGGCCTTTTTGGGCACTCTGGCTGGGTCCCAGATCTGATCTGTAGGCACGCAGCAGCCGCCTGCTTATGACTTAGAATCGTGCAGATCTGCACATATAGGAAATTATTTATTTTATAGTGACAAGGACCATTTCTTACTAACATGCTAAAATTCCTTTTTTAAAGTTCTGCATTGATATTTCGGCATCATGCTATGAAAGTACTGAGGGCATTTGATATAAATAAGAGTCAAAGTCCTTTAGAGCCTACAATTTTCAATTCAGTTCAACAAGCATTCATTAACTATCTTTTATATGCACGACAAATTGAGAGCATGAATCACAAGATCTCTGAATTTGGAATACAAGTAGGTTATTTTAGGGAGGATGGCAGGAAGGGAAGGAGAGAAGGGAAGACAAGGCAAGGAAAGGAAGGGAAGCCAAGGAAGGGGAGGCAGGGCAGGATTTATTAAGTTCTTACTACGTAGTAAGCATTGTGCTAAGCACTTTTCAAATACCATTTTGTTCTCACAACAACACTGGGAGTACTATCATTATCCCCATTTTACAGCTGAGGAAATTGAGGCAAACGGAGGTTAAGTGACTTTCCCAGGGTTACACAGCTAGTAAGTGTCTGAGGTGGGATATGAACTTGGGCTTTCCCAGCTCTGGGTTCAGCACTCTATCCACTGTGCCACTTAGACACAGAATGGGAGCAGTTTATCATAGTGGAAAAGAACAAAAAAGATACTCTGAAGAAGAAAGCGGAATAGCTGTCAGGCATGATGAGACAGGTATAAATAAAAACTAAAAGAAAAATTTATTAAATGTATTAAACAAGAAAAAGCAGAAGGAGGGATCGGGAACACATGTAATACACATACTGTGCAGGGGGATGCTGACAGGAGGACATTCGAAATGGATAAAGGATATCTGCCTACTTAGGGCAGAGAAACAAGAACCCAGGAAGACCTTGGCACAACAGCATCAAATCAGAGCAACCCGTTAGACTGACACAGCCATACCTGTTTTCCTTTTCCTCAATGTCGCTTGCGTTATTGAGCCTCCGGGGGGCTAGTGAGGAAAAATAGCTTTTGTTTTCCCTCTCCTGCAAAACCAAAACAAGGAAAGTGTTGGGTAGGTATAGTATTGATATGGGAGATGAAGCCTGGGACTAAATGTACCACCACAAAACATAACCCAATTGTCGGGCTCAGTTCAGACACCAATTCCATAGCCAGGGTTATATACGATAGCAGGTTTTCAGTGGCTCAGGAGTTCCTGGGTCCTTTCAAAAAGAAACAAGTATATATGGAACAAGCCACTGGATGGCAGGGGTGATCAGAACATGGATAAAAGCAGCCCAAATTGCCTAGCTATGGCAGAGAGGCAACAGGTTCAAAAGCCAAATTCCAAAGAGTTCTAAATGGACTAGTACTCGTTGACTCTTCTCCCCCACTGCCATCTTATTCGTTTTTTAACAATTAGACTTCAAATGTAAAGAACAGGCAAGCTAGGCTGTCCTTAGAGAGTTATCCTGTGAGGAGAAAAAATGTAGATGCTTCTTTGAGGAAAAGTACAACAAATATCACTACAGAGGCAACAAAGCTAGCGTACCTTCTTCCATCTCAGTGTTCTCAGGAGGTTAAAAAACCATTCAAGCTAACTAAAATAACAGGTCATGACCTCAGAGAGGAAGAACGAGAATATCAAGTGAGCCAACTTAAGACCTGGGACGGGGCAATTTGAAATGAACCATTTTTACTTATCTCGGGTGAGTAGCCATTTGTGAGGATTGCCTAACCACTACAAAACAGATAGTCCCCCCTTTACTATTGGTGGAAGTTTTAGGAGCACTTTTTTTTCCAAATTCTATTCTTGCTGAGATCTTTTGGCTTGAAAGTCCAAACTAAGGGATTATGCCCAATGTCATTTAACTGTTTTGCTCCCAAGTCCTAAAAAAACAAGCAAGTTGTATTTTTCTAGGAAGACATTTAAACCTGGATACACGTCACACTGTTGCTGTCCTAAGGGTGAGAAGGCTGGATATAAGTAGAGAGAAAAGGAGAAACTATGTGATCAATAGAGCAAGAATTGCTGCAGCTCTTGTCAACAATTACTTGTCCCTTGTGAATCATGTTTTGTCTCCAATATTAAGGTGTTGATCTATCTTCAATACCTGTGACTTTCTGGGGCTGACAAGGGTTTTCTATTTACCCCCATGGCTGGACTGTCACAGAATGAATCTCCTGACTGCCCTCCCCCCAAACAGCACCTTTTCTTTGTTGTCTAGCAGCGCAGAAATCCTGGGGCTCGATGATGAGCGGTAGATGGAGGAGCCTCGATCCCTTAAAGCCTCACGAGGACTGGCCACCTCACTGAGCATGTTGTGGCTGCCGGTCTTTCGGAGTCCAAGTCGCCATGAGGCGGGTGATTCATCCTTGGGCTCTTCTGCCTTATTAAAGAAACTAGAGGAGAACTACAAGGAAAGGAAGGAACAAGGAAGAAGAGCTGATGAAACAGCAACGTTCACACAGTTGGAGCAGATTCCTTTTTCAGACGATTAGCCTTTTCCTAACGTAATTCCACTCAACACTTGAGCTCAATAAAGCCCTGTTGTCTTGTGCAAGGATTACCAGACTGGATCCTAGTTACATGTGTGCCACTTAGGCCCTCATTATTCCCATCTATAACATGGGGATAACAGACATTGCCTTGACCCAGAGGTTGGAAAACTAAAATGAGTTCTTGGCAATAAGACAAGCTGATTTAATATTAAGTAAGCCTGCTTCTGAAGTCTTCAATGTAGTATAGAGGGGGCCCCAAGTTCTCGTGAAGGCTATGCCTACTAATTCCAGGGCCTACCAACTAGAAAAGCAAAGAGTAAGGGCTCAGCAGCAGACTGTCTATCTGTCATCTAGCACCAGCCCAGACCAGCTCAGATAGCCTTATACCACCAGGAGTTTGGCTAATAAGTGACAGAGTTTTTTAGGTATACCAACTAAAGAAACAGCCAGTTAAGGCTGTAAAATGAAGGAGTTGGATTGGAAGGCCTCTAAGGTCCCTTCTAACTCTAAATCTGTCCTGTGCAGGCCAAGGATCTACGAAGTATCAAAGTAGGACACTTGACAAAAATGTGCAGTGAGCAAAAGGTGTAAAAATGTGCAATCTTTGCAAAAATTCATTCAAATTCTAATTGCTAAAAATCTTTCAGAGGACTTGGATGTGCCTGCATTAGTTTGGAACTTTAATGGAGTCTAAAGGCCTTCTGAAAACTGCTTTGGGCTCCCTTCTCTGCCAAGCCATCTTTGTCTCTCTATCAGATAGAGTATGAGTGCCATAGAGAGCCATGTGTGTCATGTTTAGTTCCCAAGTTTTCGAGAGGACTAATGATGTATGAACCAATTGGTGTTTTGCATTTCAGTGAGCACTTATCTTCTTTTAATCTCCAATAAAGTGCAAAGATGGGAGTCTCACCAGAAAAACTTTAGACCAGAGGCAAATAGCACAGAGAGGCTGTCAAAACTGTAAATGCGGGAAGCCTGAGCTCCCCCAGACTGCTGCCCATATAAAGCTATTTGTAGGAAATACTAACTTTATCTTAAGATAAATTTTTTTCAGGTGACAGATAACAAGCAATTTCTAATAACAAAGGCCCTTTTTGTTCTGTACACTAATACTACTATCCAGATGAAAGTTTTACAGAATTGTAAAGAACATCAAGAGCATATTTATAAGCCCTAAAGCACCATAAATACATAATCTGCTATAAGCTATGATAATATTATTTTACAACACTTCACTCCAAAGCTGTCCTCATGGTCTTCTAGGGGATAACATAAAGCTGGAGCTGATTTTATGGCTTTCCAAGGTACTCACTCTTCTGGCAGGAGAAGCAGAGAGGATATTCTGAGATGGTGGTGGTATCTGCTCCATGATGGTACTCTTTGATTCAGAACTGGAGTGGTTGACAACAGCCTCTGGCTTTTGATCTTGTGTTTAACAGTGGAGAAGGAATAAAAATACTATTAAAATTTTGCTTCTCTCTCATGCACTTCTCTGCTAACTGAAAGGGGTCACCTGGCAAATATTAGCCAAAAGGGTTGAAGCATGAATCCACAGAAATACCTCAACTCCAAGTAAAACCACTAAGAGACTGCTGGAAGTAGAAGTTAACCAAATCCATGTGTAACTTACTCACCTGCCCTAAAAACTTGAGTCTAAATCTTTATTATGTGTAGAGGGGATTAAAAACATATCAATTTGATCTGATGAATGAGTTACTGGGCCATACAGTTGTTAAATATTTTGTCAATTAGTAAAATTTTTTTTAGTATTTATTGTGCTCATGACTGTGTTAGGAGACAAAACTAGCACATGTAAAACAATAGCAAAACAAAATTTAAAATCCCAAAGAACCAAACGAGGAACCAAATGGCTGGTTTGACCAGTGATAGTGGGACACTCCATGGGCAGACAGGGTTTGGAGGCCTCCTCCCCCCAGGAACCTACTGCCTCAGGTAGAGGCTCTAACACCTCTGTTCTGAGTCACCACAACGAGACCAAAGCCCCCACTCCCACTAGTTAGGCACCAGCAGACAGGGGCCTCCACTAACTCCAGAGTTGTGGTCCTAAGACAACACAAAAGAGGACTGGGCTGCCCTCCACAGGCAGTGAACTTCTCCTCACTGGAGGTTTTCAAGAAGAAGCTAAATGACTACTTGTTGAGTATTTGATAGTATGGATTCTTTCAGGCAATCAACTGAATTATATCAAGGGTCCTTAACCTGGGGTCGAAATACTCCCCTAAGGTATATACGGCCAGATTTCAAGGGGAAAATATTTTGAAAACTGTATTTCATTAGAACTGATTTCCTCTGTAGTCCTATGTATTTTATCTAATGCATTTAAAGAAGTTATTCCGAGGAGGAGATCAGAGGCGGCCAAAGGGATCTATGACACAAAAAAAAAGCTAAGAACTAGATGAATGCTGAGGCTTCTTCCAAATCTAAATTCTATGATTCTGCAATCTCTTCCTGAGGCTATCGCCCAGAATGAGATTTTGAAGTCTCTTTGCTCCAAGAACACAAGGATGCTGCACCTACCCTGTCAATGTGTCAATATTCCTACCTGCCCTGTGTCAATCAAACGATGCTACAGTCATTATCATCAACAGTCAGTCAACAAGCATTTATTAAGTGTTTACTATATGCCAGGCACTGTGATAAATGCTAGGGATTCAAATAAAAGCAAATTCTACTGAAGAAGAAAATATGTAAATCTCTATGGACAAACAAGATACACAGTGTAGGAGAAATGTAGCCTCAGAGTGACAGCATAAGCTGTGGGGGAGAACAGGAAAGGCCTTCTGCAGAAAGTAAGATTGGCAGAGATAAAAAAAGGACAGCATTCAAAGCACAGAAGACAGGTTAGAGAAAAAACTATCCATGGATCCCTTAGTGCAGCGCTTCTTAAACAGTGGGTCATAACCCAGTATGAGGTCATGTACCTGAATGCAGAGTTTGCAAAACATTTGGCAACAATAAAAGGTTTCTGAACATGCAATTACCAAAAATTAATTAAAAATCAAATACATATGAATCTGAGGTGTTTCTGGCAGCACTTGTCCATGTTGCATTGCACAACTTCACTGCAGCCTTGATTCTGAACACACAACATGCGCACTTTGCACTGCACATGCTGTCACACCAAGCAATGCCAACGAATACTACCAGAAACAACTGAGCTCAGATTTAAGAGACTATTGTATGTTATAAATTGCAGTGTTTTTACGGTACATACAAAATTGTTAAATAAATTTTGGCTTGCAATTAGGACAGAATTTCCAACAATTTCTGACACAGCCCTAAACATACTTCTGCCATTTATATTATGTATTTATGGGAAGCAGTATTCTCAGTATTGATGATTATAAAACCAAAGTATTGATCAACTCTGAAAAATGCTGACGATGTCCCGCAGTATCAAATATCTTGCCAAGATTTAATTCTTTATGTAAAAATAAACAAGTACACCCATCTCATTAGTATGTAAATCTGCTTTCCACTTTAATAAATGGTAAAATTATATGTATACCAAAGAATTGTTTTAAAATAGATTTCTTTATAATTTAACATCAATATGTTTCATTTGTATGCCTATTGTACATACCTATATAAGCAGGGCTGCATAAAAATTTCTCAGGCCAAAAAAGGGGTCATTTGTGAAAAAAGTATAAGAAGCCCTGCCTTAGATCTGTCAACCCCGAGTTAAGGACTCTTGATCCAATTCAATTGATTGCCCCAAAGAATACCTACTCTATCATACTCTGCGAAAGGAAAGGACAGGGTTCAAAGATGGTGTGTCATGTGAGGAGAACTAGTAAGCAGACAGGTGCAACTACACTGTAGATGGACAGAGGGGAGTAAAGTGTAAGAAGACTGGGGAGGTGGTAAGGGGCCAAATTGTATAGGGCTTTACATGCCATTACATTTGATCCAAAAGGTAACAGGTAGCCACTATAGCTTACTGAATGTGTGTGTGTGTGTGTGTGTGTGTGTGTGTGTGTGTGTGTGTGTGTGTGAGAGAGAGAGAGAGAGAGAGAGAGAGAGAGACAGAGAGACAGAGAGACAGAGAGAGACAGAAACCAAGAGTGAAAGAGAAAAAGAGACACAGAGAAACAGAGAGACAGAGACAGATGCTTTAGGAAAATCATTTTTGAAAGCTCAGTGAAGGATCATTTGTAGTGGGGATATCAAACAAAAGATGACAGAAATAATCTAGGCATGAGGCAAAGATGGCTTGACCTAGGGTGGTCACTGTGTGAGGAGAGAGAAAGATACACAACAAAGATATAGAAATAAGGTTTGGCAACTGACTGGATGTGAATGTATGGTTGTGTGGTTTGTCCTTAGCTCTCGAGAGGACCATGACATCAGGTAGATGATGCCATGACTTGCAAGTCAATTGGATTCAAGTGAGGGAGGGCTATGCAAAGTCACCAGCCTCATTTTCTCCTCTGGAGTCACCTGGGTCCAATGGCCAAATATGGATCAAGATGACTGGAGATGGCTTAAGATGCAGTGGGAGACCGTTTTGGACTTTTAGGTCCAAGGTCTTTCAGAGTTCTCACTTTGATTGAGGCAATGCCCATTCACAGGTTAGGGCTTTTTAAGAAGTGAGGTAAGCCAAGGCATAAGGGAAGGGGAAGACTCTCAGGGTTTCTGGTCAAAAGAGAAACAATTCTTATTTACATTCACTCTGAGCCATCAGGTTCCAAACAATAATCATTAAGTTGTGTTTGGGTAGGGACCTACTGTTAGCCAACCAATGAGAGCCAGAATGAACTGGGTTTAAAGTCTTTTAAGAAAAAAAATCTAGCCAGTAAACCCCAAGATATCTAGGTAGGTTTCAGCTTTCAAAATTTACCTTCCTTTGGGCAGAGCACCCTCAGGTAAGGGCTTGATACTAGGAGAGGATGTGGATGTGGATATGGATGTAGATGTGGATACGGAGGAGAGTAAAGAGTAGAGGATGATACAGAGGTTGTGAGTCTGAGGAACTGGGAAAATGGTGGTGTCCTTGAAAGGAAAAATTAAGTTTAGAAGAAGGAAAGGGTTTGGTGAGAAAGATGAGTCCTGTTTTGGGCATAGGTTTGAGATGCCTTATAAAAGACATTCAGCTGAAGATGTCCAAAAGGCAGTTGGTGATGCATGATTGTAGAAGTGAAGGACAATCTGGAAGAAGAGAAGCAAAAGGCAATCATTTTAAAAGAAAACATGATCTCTATGCAAACAAAACATTGCTCTCAAAGAGAGAATGTGTAGAGACATTTCAAGGATTACAGGAGGTCTCTCAGAAGAACAAAGGTCAAAAAACCCGAACACCATAATAAAAGAAACAACCCTAAAAAATAGCCTGCCAAGAATCTTTGAACACAGAAAACAAAGTGCCAATCAGAAGAATCCACAGATCACCTTTAAGGGGAAAAGGGGGATGAGTTATTGTTTCAAAGCTTAATGTCACTGAAAGAACTTGTCAACTTTCCAAAGTTAATTTGCAGTTTCTGTTTCATCTATATGAAGGAAGGGATAAGCCCAATACAATTTAGACAACGGAGAAAGCTAAATGGTACAACAGACAGCACTGAAGCCTGGAGTCAGGAAAACCTGGACTCAAATCCTGACCTGGAAACTCTGTGGTACCTGAGCACATCACTGACCTTCTCTCTGTCTCAGTTCACTCATCTGAAAAATGGGAATAATAGCAGCACCGACCTCCCAGGATGATCTTGAGGACCGAGGAGGTAACACGTGCAGAGCACTTGGCAAAACCTCAAGTGCTATACAAATACTGTGGTTTTTCTTTTTAATCTTGGCTATGAGAATAACTTTCTTTTTAGCTTGGCTTTTCTTGTGTGCATAGTTGTGTCAAATCTCTCTAAAGTGATCATGAACTTCATCTGGGAGGCTCTGCAGTGCTCCAGGGCTTAAATCAATGGACACAAAGCTACTACAAACACGGGATCGGAGAGATCTCACAAATCCCTTCTCCAACTTCAACTCTTCGCTGTACCTCCTCTGTGACTGTAAAATATCTTTTTACCTGCTTTATGTTTCATCTGGTATAAAAAACCAAAAAGTCAACAAAAAAAAAAGATTCCCCTCTGCTTGTTACATCTTTTGTATATCAAAAACCTGTACTACTTTTATATAAACATGAAAGATAACTTGTTGGAGAGAGCCTTTAAGGCAGCATTTTGCTCTATTGAATAAAATGCTTTTTTAAAAAGTCAATGAACAGTAAGCACACTAGGATTTTATATTCTTTATAGCTTTCAATAAATTTGTGATTATAAAGCTATGGTCTACTGCAGAGAACTGTTGGTGAAAATCTGCTTATTCTTTTCTAATAACAATTCCAATCCAATAATGATTTATTAAATGCCAGGCACCGTGCTAAGCGCTGGGGATAAAATTAATAAAAAAGACAGCTCCTGCCCTCAATAAGCTTACATTCTAGAGGGGGAGACAACACACAAAAGGAGGCAGGAAAGGTGGGCAGGGGAGACACCAAGAGGTGCCCAGGACAGGGACAAGTTGAAACCCAGCAAAGCTGTGTACACAAAGTGGAGTCTTTGGATCTGAGAGTCCAGTTTCTTCCCTCTATAATGGAAGGCACTGGGAGGAGTTTGGTTTTCTGTCCTCCTGCCCTCTAATCAGAGAGGAGAGGAGGCTGAGGAAGGTGGAGTTAATCAAGGATTGAGTTAGCAGCATGGTGGTGAACTCAGAAAACTTATCCTGGGAGGGGCATCATCTTGCAGGGAACTGAAACCAGGCAAGGCAGCAGATGCAAAGTGGGACATAATAATACCCACATTAAAGATGTTCTCAGTGTGTTTAGATTATTCTCATAAAAATTTGTATAGTTGGTGAAATAGGCGTATGGATGGGCACTTACTGATATCTCTTAGTCACTCCGGGAGGCGATAGAGGGGGTGGGTAATACTTAGGTCAGATTTCTCCCTTTTTTAAGCCTTTGGCATTATCCTCTATTCATTTTCCTTGAGTTTTGATCCCTCAATATCATCAAAATTGTCACCTCCTACATAGGTCTCCTCTGGTTATGCTTGGTCTAGCCCAGGGCTGTCCAACCTTAGGATTTTATTGAAACAATAGACAATATATTTTGATTTGCCAGTTTAGTGAGAGCTCTTTATTTACTAAAGCATTTATGTCAATTTCTATGCTTGTAGGGAGCGCCACATAAATCCCAGTGCAGGCCGCATTTCGGACAGCCCTGGTCTAGCCAATGGCTTTTCTTCAGTGCCTTTCATTTCCACTTCTTCCAACAGCATATGCAGGATAGAAACATCCGGAGTCCAAAAGTGGAGGCTCTACTATCATTAATTGTGAAAAGAGCTTGTTTTTTAAAAGTACTGCTGAAGACTGAAGGGAGCAGAACCAATGAAACAATTTAAGAACAATGTTATAAAGAAAAGCAACTCTGAAAGCCTTAAGAACGCTGATTGATGCAAAGACTCACTACAGGTGCAGAAGACTGAGGATGAAGCATATAGCCCCTTCCTGTTGACAGAGAGGTGATGGATTCAAGATTCAGAAGAAGAGAAACATTGTTAAATATGGCTGAGGTGGAAATCTGTTTTGCCTAACTGCATATTAATAAATTCTAGCGGACTTGGCTTTGTTTTTCCTCCTTTATTTTTTCTTTCAATATGGAGGGGAGAAAGAGGGTAGGAAAAAAAATAAGGAGGGTTATTAACACTTTAAATTGTTGTTTGCCATTTGTGAAGGAAGGCTGTGCAAGGTCACCAGCCTCACTTTCTCCTCCAGAGCCATGTACATCTGTCCAGTGGCAAGATATAGATCAGGACAACTGGAAATGGCCTAGGATGCAGTGGGAGACCTTAGCCTTTTTAAGCTGTGGTGTTTCAGAGTTCTCACTCTGATTGAGGCAATACCCATTCAGTGGGCTGGTTAAGAAATGAGCCAAGGAATAACCCCTTTTATCTAATAAAAAAAAAATCCATCTGGGAGGGGAAGACCCTCAGGATTTCTGGCCAAAACAGAAACAATTACTACTGGATTCCCCAGGACCCAAACAATGACCACTAAGTGGTGCTTGGGATGGGACTTATAGTTGGCCAAACAATGAGAGCCAGGGTGAATTGGGTTTAAGGCAGGGTCTTTAAGAAAGTAATCCATATAAGTGTATAACCTATATCAGATTGCTGGCTCTTGGGGAGAGGGGAGGGTAAGGAGGGAGGGAGGAAGGGAGAAAGGGAGGGAGAAAAAAGTTTGGAACACAAAATCTTATAAAGGTGAATGTTGAAAACTTTTTTTACATTTAATTGGAAAAAAATAAAAGAAAAAAGAAAGAAAGAAATCTAGCCAGTAAACCCCAAGATATCTTGCTAGGTTTCAGCCATCAAAATTTACGGTCCTTTAGGCAGAGCATCTGTAAATAAGGACATAATACCCCATGTGGACAGAGGGAGGGGAAGGAAGAGGGAGAGAAGAGGGCAACACTTTAATTATAGGACAAAATAGGAAGGAAGACAAGGAAGAATAAGACAAGTAGGACAGCTTTGAAAGTTACATGTTGAATTATTACATATTTTGAAAGAAAAATTACCTGTATAAAATAAAGATGACAATTTTAAGTATAGTCCTCTTTTTCTGTTTGACTATGTTTATGGAAATATTCATTCTATTTGGTATTTAAGTTCGGAACAAATTTTTTTAAAAACTTGGCTTATCAAATTCTTTGTAAAATTTGTCTACCTCCTCACCCTCTGCAAATGTTCGTACATTCGTACATAAAGTGCAATTATTTTATGGTAATCTTTTTTGCAAATGGTTATCATAAGCATTGTGATATAAGATGAATGTCCCATGAAATGTTACTTCTGGTTGCCTCTGGATTCACAATAACTCTTTATTTGCCTCTCCAAGGAGAGCTTGTGGCCTAGCTTTCATTTCATCTGCAACTTCCTTTTGTTTTTTGGATTACTTTACATGACGACCCATAAATACAGCAAGGAAGATAAAACATGTACTGTACACAAGTGATTACAACATAGGGTTTATTGATAAGTGCCATAAGAATGGTATTAACAAACAGCTATAAGCAGTTTAGAAGAGTAAAAGCTCAATTTGGCAGAACATCATGGAAAGTTTCACAGAGAAAGTGGCCTTAAAGACAGCCAGAATTTGAATGCTGACTCTATCAAGTTAATGCTCTCATTTTGTGGGATCAAATACAAGAGCTTATTCTGCTTTATGTATCATCTAAAGTGGCCCACTATTCAAAAAGATCTAGACCCTCAAGAATGGTTCAAGAGTAAGCAGAATGAAATAAAAGTACATGTGAATGCATCTCTCCAAATGCATGTCCGACTGCACAGCACAGCTTCATATAAATTATTTTAGATTAACCTCCTGATCATTTTATGGAGAGTTGTATTATCATCTCACTTGTCATTAAAGAGATCTTGGTCAAACTGCTCAAGAAGATATATTTGATAACTATAGCATGACCAAATTAAAAGGCCACAAAATAAAATGGCTTTCACATCTTATCACCAACCACAGAATTGAGGGAACTTAAAATGTTGAAGATTTCAAGCTGTGTTAAGGGATCTTATAGATTAGATAACTAAATACAAACTTATTCACCAGGGAGACACAGAAAGCATTTTCCCCAAAGTGTGCCTATAAACTCTCCTTTCCTCTGCCCTTCATCTTCAATCCTGAGCCTTCAGAATCTGATCTTCATATCATTCACCAACTCAAGATCAGGACATTTTGGCTCCCTCATATTAGAGCCTACAGAGCATCTTATCACATCACTATCTAGGAATGGTTAAATATACTCTGCCACAGACCAGAACTCTACAACCAAGTTTCTGCAACAAAGTCAACACAATTTTAACCAAGACTTAAAAGTTTCTTTTGGAGTACTCAGTGGCCTGGTAGCTTTCAAATAAGAAAGGCCCAGGGTGCGTAACCAGCAGCCTCAAGGTCACATGTGGCCCTCTAGGGACTGATTCAGTCAAAGGGCTGCACTTGAGGACCTAGAGGGCCACATGCACCCTCGAGGCCACAGGTGCCCCACCCCTGAGAAAGGTTCTCTTAGCTATCCAGCTTGAGAATGTGATACATAAACATCACTGTATTACCTGCCTCCTTCTCAGTGTCTGACTCGGAAGCTTCCTCTTCACCTTCTTCCTCTTCTTCGGAGCTAGAGCTGCTAGATTCCTTAATCTCTTCCTCTGCTTCTTGGGACTTGGGTGTTTCCTCATCATACAGAATCTTCTCTTTGCTAAATCAGAAACGAGACTAAACAGTGTTGACAAGACAAGCAATTTCTTAGGTTTACTTGTATTGAAGATTAACAAGGGTACTGCTTTCAAACTCTTCTTCTATTTCCTTCCTCTGAAACCCTAGTTCAAGTCTGCCTTATTTAACTCCCTTATTCAAGCATAGCTAGCTTGAACAGCTCTAGGACCATACCAGTATCTTGATGATAAATGTCACCACCAATGTAGATAGGCTAAGATGCCTTGTATCAGAAGGAGAAAAATGCTAATTAGGCCCAACTAATTTCAAAGTCCCAAACATTTCACTCATTCTCAGTGACTTCTTCACTAACAAATGCCAGTTCCCATCCTCTCAAACAGCTCTATGGAACCCAAAGTCACCTGTTTGCAGTCAATCGCTGTAAGAAAAGCACTTTGCAAACCATAATATATTAATGCATGTAAGCTACTGTTATTATTTTTAGTGATAAGGACTGTGATGATGATGATGATGATGATGATGATAATGATAAATGAAATTCCCATAAAAACCTTCCTAAGAGATCACAGAGAAGAAGTAGAGCTTGTTATGTTTCTTTTAGGCCTATGTAGGGCTCCGTGCCACAGCACAATATCATGTATAAAGGAACTAAAAGGGTAAGGAGCATAAGTTATGCTGAGGGCCTGTAATCTCGTATCACTTAAAAACATGCATTTTCAATGTCTAGGAAGGAGTTGCTGTTCTAAGTGCCTCAAAGTCAGCTAAAATCCCATTCCTCCCTGGCCTATTCTCGTTGTCAAATGTCTTACTTTTTAAAGATTCCACTCTGCAATTTGCCATTCAGGTCTGCTTCAATGAGTTTGTTTCTCGTCTCTTTCTCACTTCGAAGCTGAGGACAGAAAAAGGAAGAGAGAGAAAAATGGCTTGTTGGTTATTAAGCATCAGCAGCAATGGTCTGACTATCCTAGAGGTGATTATTAGGACTCAAGGGGGTAGGAATACACGGATTGGCAAAAGTCAGGTCTCCTTAACAAGGACTTCCCTACAAGATCCATGTTGGGGTGAGAAAGCAAAGGACAGGATGTGCAAAGAAGATGGAACTGAAGCTTTGACTCAAGAGCGGTGCAAAAGCTCAAAGCTAACTCTGCTGACTTGACAGACCATTTTTTCAGAAAGAGAATAAAAATCCAGAAAGGGGGAGGTAGATAAAGAGAAAATCAATTAATTACAGAATCATAACATGTAAAAGCTGAAACTGACCTTAAAAGTCATCCAGCCCCGTTCTCTCATTCCAGAGATGAGGAAAGTGAAACCCACAAAGCGGAAGTGACCTGCTCACCGCTACATAGCTCTTAAGTGGCACAACCAGAATTTGAACCCAGATCTTGTTACTCTAAGTCCAGGGCTCTTGCCTCTGACCCAAAAAGATCATGTCACTACAGATTTATTAGGAAAAAGCAGATTTACTTCAAAAAGAAATCAATAGTTAAGAAAGCTTAGCAACCAAGACTAAGAAAAAGGTCTTGATCAAAGGGCATTCATAGGCCTGCAAGCTAATTCACCAAATACTGCTAGAAAAGTGAGAAAAAAACCTCCTCTGTCAGTGAAGAAATTAAGGATTAATTATGATCTATAGTCCCTTCTGGCCATCCAGTTATATCCAAACCCAACCACACAAACTACGTATGTCTGTCTTAAGAACACTGTTGTGGTTAACAGTACTGATCTTTGTCATTTAGGAAACAGTGGCATTTAGTGATGTGTTGTACAACAAAGGAGATGAAAAGAGCTAGCAATTAGTTATTCTGCTTGGAGCATAATTCTGTGTAATTCTGCCACTGTCTTAAAGTAAACTGAAATACAAGAATCTCCAGAAAGAAGTAATGCACTACAGGGCATTCCTAAAGTCTGGACACATAGGCAAAAATGCGTATTTTCAAGAAATGAAATAAATGAAATTTTCAACAACATTTTATTTAATTGGAATATTAACAAATAACATCTTCAATATGATTTCCATCATTTGTGATGCAGAAGTTGATGTGCAAGATTCATGTGAACTCGATGCAATAACTCTACATTGCCGTCAATTTTAGCGCATTCACTCTTTATGCGTTCAATCAAGTGCGCTGCATCTGTGATTTTCATTGAGTATACCTTCTCCTTTAGCATACCCCAGAAAAAGAAGTCAAGGGGGCTAAGATCTGTTAGTACTCCAAATATTTCAAAATATGCATTTTTGCCTATGTGTCCAGATGTAGGGACACCCTGTATAAAGGGCTGTACACACTCCTCAGAGCTCCTATGCAAGCCCACGTCCCAATATCATGAGAGCAGGAGAAGGCAAAGACAATATCTCCACTTAGATGCTTCTCTTTCCCCCAGAAAAGGAAGAGGACCATCACCCAAAACACTTATGAAGGATCCTGCACTAGGCATTTCATAAGGCATACGGCACAATTCAGAGAGGTCGGAACTTTAGTCCTTGCTCTACCACTTGTAAGACACGTAACTTCTTTAAAATGAAGAGGATGGCCCAGGGCAGGATTTCTTAACCTTTTTAGTGTCATGGACCTGTCTGGCAGTCTAGGGTACCCTTATAGATCTGTTCTCAGAATGATGTTTTTAAATGCATAAAATATATAGGATCACAAAGGAAATCAGGTACACGGAAATACAGTTATCAAATATTTTTTAAAAAGTTCATGGGCCCCAGGTTAAAAAATCTTGGCCTAGGGGAGCCTGACGGCCTTCTCAGATTTAAAAATCCTCTACTCTCTGAGTTAAGCATCTATATTTATGGCTTTAGTAACTATGCTTTTGTGAGAGTCCTTTCTCTGTCCGATCAATCAACAAATAGCAACAGCGGAATTCAACCCTAGGTCAACATCCCCAAACCATCCTTCCTTCCCAGCCTCCGGAGCTCTCACGATCTTGGGGTAGATGCGCCGACCGCTCTAAACGTTCTCACCAACACCTCTCTCACTCGTACTTGGTCTAAGTTCAACTCAACAGTGCTATTACATCAGGGCAGATTTGAACAAGCGCTCCCCACCTCCCAGCCGACGAGAAGGTTGAAAGAAGATGGATGAGAAGGAGACCAGCGATTGCTTCGCTCCCACTCTCTGACTGGACTTCCCACGGCTGCTGCCCTTGTTCTTCACTCCAATTATACCATGATCACTATTCTCTTTTCCCAGACCAAACACGATGTCAACTATTTAATGTTCATTCCCATATTGGTTTGAAGTTTCTATTCTGCCATCTTTAAGCACTATGTTTAAGTTTATACATTGGTTTTCCTGGTTCAATGAGGGGCAAAGTAGTGAACCTGGAGTCAAGAGAGACCCGGTTTCAAATCCTACAAAACACATTCTGTAGTGGTGTGACTATGAGCGGGTCATGTGCCATATTTGAGCCTCAAATTTCCTCATCTGTAAAATGGGGATAATCATATCTAGTGTGGCTACTTCATGGTTGTGGTGAGGACGAAAGAGATAGGGAATATAAAATTCTTTGAAAACATTAAAGTCCTTTACAAAGGGTAGAGGTTAACATTTTATGTCGTTATTTTGCACAGCAGGCAGCAAAATAACACCTATAGTTAAACCCTCAATTAGGGCAGGATGATGATGATGATGATGATGATGATGATAAATCTTCAAATTTGTATAGTTAAGATTTCTGGAATCACTGAGAGTTTTCAGCTATCCAGTGTCCATGACCCAAAATGCAGTGCTTCTTTTTTCAATTTCAAGTAACAAAAGTTTCTTGATCTTTTCAGCTTTTCTGACAATTACATCCAACTTATGAGGTATCCAGGTACTTTCTGTGGGAAAAACTATGATTCTATAGCCATGCTTAGAATTCAGAGGCAATAAGAAGCTTAGCAACTCTAGCAATTAATAGGTTATCTCTCTATAAAAAGCAAGTTTCAACATTAGGGGTTTCTGAGATGTTTTCTTATAACAGGATGTCTGATAGGCCCTGAAGAGACCAATTATCATCTTAGGAATGCAGACATGTCCATTTTAGCTCTCAACAGAGACATAGCTAAAGCCAGTGGCTAAGATACAAATTGTTAAAGAAACTTCAATAAAAGGCACCAGCCCCAGACTTACCACATTCTGTTTCTTCTGGAGCATCTCCAAATGTTCCACAAGCCCTTCATCAGCCACATCGAAGGGTGTTTGGCCCTGGCAATGAGAAGAGGCACCATAACCAGTAGGAAACAAAATATTAACAAAATCAGTGTTCTCTGTACTAGGGACCACTTAACTTCTATATTCTGCTTTTGTATCCTGCCCACAGAATCCCCTTTTTATGATTCCATCCTGTCTAATACAGAGAAGACACATAAACAACAGCCACTTAAAAATGTTTTACATGTTACCAGATTTAGTACTGGTACCTCCCTGCACTTCTTTCAAAGGCAGGGGACCATGGGTGGGGAACATTGCGTATAATTTCAGACTCCCTTAATATGCTTGTTAGTTTTTTGCTGAACTATTTTTTTCCCTACTCTTTTTTATTTTCTGTTATAAGGAATGGCACTCTAGGAGCAGGTAGAAGGAAAAGATAAAATGAAAAGAATAGGTGATATAAAGATGAAATACATCAGTAAAAATTTATTTTTTAAAAAGGAAGTATGCAGTGTGATGCTCTAACCACTCATAACCTCCTGACATGTTATTGATCACTCTGCCGACCGCTGCCTACTGCATGTCTGTTTCACTGACCAGTTTGTTCCTGATATCCATGTCACAGAGTGCTTCTGCCAGGATGGAACAGGCCTCTTTCACCCCCCAATGTGCAGCAGCATGGAGGGGAGTCCAGCCATCATGATCCTGAACGTTCAGTTCATAGCCAGCCTGAATCAAAAGCCTAAGAAGAAAAACCAAAAGTAAAATGCTTAACATTGTAGTTCTCTGCAGAATGACTCCTAGTCTATTACCAATTTAGCTTTGGGTCCTGAAACCCTAGGTATTCCCAGTGCCTATCAAGTGCCTTACACTGAGAAGGAAGGCATTTAAAAAACACTAAACTAAAATGAACTGAATTATGCCTTCCACTCTCTAAACCAAAGTTCAGGTTTCAAAAGCAATTCTGGGGGGGTCCATCATAGCTCTATTGGCCAAAGATGGTGTCTACTAAACGCTATCCAGCATTTTCCTGGCACACTCATGTTGTTCCTATAAAGAAAGAACTTAGAAATGCTTTATATGTATAATATGTATACTAATATGTATACTATATGTTCAATATGTATATTAATGCAAGACTGATTCAACCAGCTATGTCCTAGAAGTATATCATGAGAATGAGTTTTAGATTTTCTCATACAAGGAAAAAACAAAATACAAACTAGAAACCCAATTCCCTGCAGGACACTTTCTAGAAAATCGCTCATATATTTAATAACAGATTACAGACCCAGGTACTCTCATTCTATAAATGCTCAGTCAGGAAAGCCTGAACAACCAAAAGCTACAACCCAAACTTGAGATAGTGGCAGGGAGGAAATCCTGAAGTCCAAACTTGTTAGAGCACTTCTGAAAACTCCTGGCTCCCATCTTTGAGCCATGAATCACAGAATTTGGATTTGGAAGTGCTCTCAGAGGTCCAATCAATCTTTACATGATTCTACAACACAGCAGACAAGTGGACATTTGGCCTCAGCTTGAGCCACTGCATCAGGGGGCAGCCCATCCCTGTGTTAAGAATGATTTTCTTAAATGTGATTCAACAACTCAATAGGCATTTATTAAGTATCAACTGTGTGCTAGGCATTGTGCTGGGTACAAAAAAAAAACAAAACTGTTCATGCTTTCAACGAAAGAGAAAAAGTGAGAACAGCACATACACAGATAAGTACAGAATCTATACACAGTAAATAATAAGTAATTGGTGAAGGGGACGACGGTAAGCCTAAATTTGTTTGTCTGCATCTTGCACCTGTTGCTCCTATTTGGTGCTGGCCATTTAAGTTTTTAGGGAAGCTGAGCCAATATCAACATCAAAAGATGGCATCTGTCATGGAGAGATGAAAGGGTGAGTAGGACAGGTGATGTTTTAAAACTCCAACATATAAAAAGAGCCTTTAAAGAAGTTTTATTCTTACACCTAATTGGAAGACAGGCAATATAGTGAATTGGTGTCTATGTAATTAAAAATCTCAAAGCCATTTCTAGAGATCACAAAGGACCAAGATAATTACAAATTCATACTTCATTATAGGTTACAAGAGGTGGTGGTTGCATGTGTTATTTGTAATAAATCATAGACCTGGAAGGGGCCTTGTGGTGTCTAGTAGGCCAATGCTTCCCAATTTATTTTTTATGTTCCACAGAACACTTGCATGCTTTATATCCTATAGCATGCTTGTATGCTCGTAAACATGCAAAACCCAGGGATGCTGTGGAAGAAGAAAAGAAAGGAGACAGCTCATTATGAACAATGGCAGAAGGTAGAATGTATACCCTGAAAGCCTAATGAGGAAGGAAACATACACCAACTGAAAAAATCCTTCATCCTGAGAAATCCTTCATTCTCCTTCCAGAAGCATCAGTCAAAAGAATCATCAGTCAATTTTGAGCTGGAAAAACTTGCTCAAGGTGTCAAGGGATCATACCTGAGAACTTCAGAGTAGCCCTTGGCAGCAGCCACGTGGAGGGCGGTGGCCCCTGAACGAGCCTGTCTCACATCCTCAATTTTACCACTATTGAGCCACTGGCGAGCATCCTGCAACATCTGCTGCTCCTCTTCTTTTCTTGACTGCTCCAGATCAACCCCTGCAGAAACCAGCAGAGAGTGAAACATCCAGTTTAGTCTTGCAGGATATTTTCTTTGTCTGGATCCCAGACATGTCCCGAAACACAAGCTAAGTCTTCAAGCTTTGAGTTTTTCCATTTTACTCCTAGCTCAAAATGCAAGTGACATTTAAACACAATCACACACACAGAGTCTGGTATGGCGTAAAATGCACTGAACAAGAGTCAAGAAATTTCTCCCACTATGTAATTGTGTTCTTCAGCAAGTCTCTTCATCTCTCTCATTTCTCTGTCCTCACTTGTATCCTCATCAGAGAAGCATATAATAGTGGATAAAGTGTTGGAGAGAGGGTCAACAAACATCTGGGGTAGAACCTGAACTCTGATAGTCACTAATTGTGTGATCAGGGAAAGGATCTTTGCTTTATCTTTCAAATGGAGATAATACTTGAATGTACCTATCTTATAGGATTCTTATGAGACTCAAATGAAATAATATAAGCAAAGCACTTTGCAAACCTCAAAATTGTATGTGAGCTATTGTTATTATTCC
This sequence comes from Trichosurus vulpecula, assembly GCF_011100635.1. Taxonomy (NCBI): domain Eukaryota; kingdom Metazoa; phylum Chordata; class Mammalia; order Diprotodontia; family Phalangeridae; genus Trichosurus; species Trichosurus vulpecula. The sequence continues at coordinate 103,073,804 of NC_050576.1, read as the reverse complement.
TAAAATCAAAGCAAGACAACACGATCACTAAGACTACTGTTCTAAAATCCATGTGTGTACATACATATATGTGTGCATGTATACATACACATATACACACACACATGCTATATATATATATATATATATACACACACACATATACACACACATATATATATATGTATCACTGTTAGTATTTAAACTGATGGATAACTTCTGATACAGAAGCGAAAATTTTACATGAGGGAACATGAGGGGAATACACTATAAATTACTCATAAAAGGCAGAGAGCCTACAAATCAAATGCCTTATAATTTATAATTGCATAACACTTTTCAAGAACTTTTCTATACACGATGTGTAGTTTTAGTCTTACGACAGACCTATACAGTAGAGAAAACAGGGTTTATTAGACACATCTGAAAGATGAGACAGACACGAAGAGTGGGGTGACTTTCCAGTGTCACACAGCTCACTGATGACATAGGCACATCGCCACCAATAGTGAGCACGAGGACCAGGTTTCCCTGAATTCTAGTCTAGTAATCATGCCTCTACAGCACAAGGAATACAATATGTTTAGTCTCAAGTACAACCGGCAAGCTGCAAATGAAAACAAACAAAACACCCTTCTCTAAAGCAATTTCCCAAAAGCAATCCCCATATATAAATCAGAACAGTACTTTCAGCTGTAAAATCTCCAGTGAAGATGATTCCTACCCAAATATTATTAGTAAATACAATAGTAACTGGAGTTAAATGTGTCGTCCTTCTGAAGAAATGCAATCAAACTCCAGAAAATCCACATGCCATTCAAAAATATTGTGGGGACCTGATTGGTAAATTACTATAAGGTACTCAACTTTACAATATTGGCTGTCACAGAGGTATTCTTCCTTGACACAGGAAAATTCAAAATTAATTCACACATTTTTATGTTCCATATACACTCCACTATGTTCCATATGTTCCAGATACACTCATTCTCTGTTTGGTCCTGACACCCTCCCAGCTTAGTTACAACCACTGGTAATCTGCAATGCGACTGAACTTGTGTGGGAGGGGAGAAGTTTCCTGCAGAGATCCTGGATGCTATAAATAATCAAGGCTGACAGGACCTCAAAGCAAACATGAGCAGATCATCCCTCAGGTGTAAGGACTGGGCATATCTATTGAGATTTTGTCTACACTCACACTTGAGACAATAGGAAGCAAAGGTTTCAATCACAGATGGTCTCATAACCCAAAATAATATCTTCTTCCTCTAGCTTGTCTCAGAAAGAAGCACTTATTTTCCAAAACTAACCTCTCTGACCGGGTCCTCCATCTTCATCCTCATTCTTTGTCCCCCGCCATTCTTGTCTCCATCTTCTGACTCCGTGCCTGGGATACCTCTTTCCTCCTCTCTGCCTCCTTCAAGTCTCCCATTGCTAGTGTCTTCCTTCTGTTCATTGTCTCCCACTTATCCTGTCTCTAGCTTGTTTGTACGTAGTTGTTTGCATGTTGTTTCCCCTGTTAGAGTGTGAGCTCCTTGAGGACAGGACTGTCCTTTGTCTTCCTTTGTATCCCTAGCATTTAGCACAGTGCCTGGCACGTAGGAGGTGTTAAATAATTATTTATCAACCAACAGTAAGTCAGTTTGACTTTGATCAAAGCTGTCATGACACAATGTAGGCTCTCCCTGTTCAATCCCTACCGAGCCTATGAGCTACAGGGTGTAAATGCCAGTTCTCCCAACACATCTCTCATTTGCCCTTGACAGAAGCCAATTCCTCCCCTGAATTCCCATAAGACTTTCATACATCTTACCTTATGTCATGGTTATGCGTATGTGTACATGCATATGTGCATACAGGCAGACACATATGTATACACACACAGAGGGTGTATATCTACGTATATATGTATGTATGCATCACACACTTTTCCTACTCAATTCTAAGTTCCACGAGGACAAAGAATCTCTCTCCAAACTACACAGGTTCTTAACGCTGGTGTCATCCCTGACTCTTCCTCTCTCTTCCCATGCCTATCAGTTGTGATGCTTTGTCCAGTCTACCTCCATGATTTCTCTTGCATCTATCCGCTTCTCCTTAATCACACAGCCACCACCATAGTTCAGACCTGCATCACCCCAGACTATTACAATAGGTTCCTGAATAGTCTTTTTGCTTCCATCCTCCCCACAACATCCACAAGCATATTCGCAAGGCACAGGTCTTACTCTGTCATTCCCTAGTGGTTCCCAATTGCTTCTAAGGCAAGCCTGTCATCTTAGACCATCCACAGTCAGGCTCCAGTCTAGCTTTCCAGTGTCAGTGCGCATCACTCTGCTTTACACACTTGCTCTTCCAGCCAAACCAGACCATGTGCTGCCCCTGACGTGGGCACTCTATCTCTTGCCTCCGTGCATTCGCACCAGTTGTCCCCCTGGCCTAGAATAATCTTCCTCCTGCCCTCCAACTCTTAGAATCCCAGGCTTTCTTCAAGATGCTGCTTGGCAGCCGACTCTTCTGGAAAGCCCGGCCTCCTCTTCCACTAGTGGTCAGTGGTCTCCTTCTGACCATTAACCGACGTTCACAACTTGGTGTACCCATTGTGTATCCTCTCAGAAGGATGGAAGCTCCCTGAATGAAAGAATTGGTTTTACCTTTGTTTCTGCAACCCCTACTCATAATCCAGGGCTTTGTAAATAATTCATTTTCAGTCTAGACCTAAGATGTATGTATAGGGAAGTCCCTATTTGGAAATGCCCTCCGCCAATGCTGTCCAGAATTTCATTATAACTTACAGTGTTAGAGAACTGCCTGGGGTACTGAGAAGTTAAGGGACTTGTCCCCTGTCACACAGCTAGGAGGTACTGGGAACAGGACTTGAATCTAGGTCTTCCTAACTTCAGAAGTTGGCTATACCATTCCTCAATAACTGCTGAACTTGTTGAATGAATGAAAAAAAATACTCCTTTTTATTAAATGAGGCAAAGCACATCTCAATAGGCAAAACTGTGTGAGTTTGTGCATTAAGATAGGCATAGAATTAATTTAGGACATGACTGATAAATAGTAACAGGGTCCATTTGTTGAGTTACACTACTGGCCACAGTATGGACACAGCCTAGTTGAAGGGTTCTAACACTATTATAAACATGAGCTACAAAGAATTAGCAATAGTCCCACCCACATTTCTCAAGGCTATCCATCCACAAAACTTGGTTTAAAAAGCTAAATTACTTAGGATTACTGTATCTTCAGTGACTAAGGACCTTTGAGATAACCTAGTCCAACCCCCACCTTCTACAGAGGAGGAAACTGAGGCCCAGAGAAGTTGAACGACTTGCCCAAAGTCAGACAGTCAGAGATGAAACTAGACTCAAGTTCTCCTACCTACACCAAATCCAGTGTTCCTTTGTTTGCCTATACCAGAATTATCCTCAGATGCCAGTTTTCCTGAAAATCTAAAATGAGGATGAAGAAGTAAAGTTTATTCTCTGCTTCTTCAATCTACTGTCTTATCTTTTTACATTTCTAAGCAAACTGACCTGACAAGTGTGACTTTCGAGATCATTTCAGAGCTTATAAATAAATGGCTTGTCCAGGTTTATTCCAGGTTCTCAACAATTGAAAAAATAAAAAAAATCATAAGTCTTCCTAGGTTGTATCAGTTGGATACGCTTTATCAAGGAATGAATCAACTTATACAATACAATAAGGTTTGTATCTAACCTTAAGAAAGGACACAAAGTGGGCAGCTAGATGGCTCCACCGGCCCTGGAATCAGGAGGGCCTGAGTTCAAATTTGACCTCAGACACTTGACACACTTACTAGCTGTGTGACCTTGGGCAAGTCACTTAACCCCAACTGCCCTGCCTTTCCCCCTCAAAAAAAAAAAAAGACACAAAGACTAATGCAACTTTGTGACATTTGTTCTTCTCTTGCCTGAGCTATTAAAAGGATCCAGGATGTTGGTAACTGGTGACTAATGCTGTACAGTCAGATCTAACCTGCCCCCTCCCATTGCACATTAATGAAAGGCTCCCATAAGATGAAAGAATCATTTCTAAAGTGTCTGTGTTCCAGTGGCAGCTGCTGCTTTCTCTCACGCCTCTCACTAGGAGAGGGCACTAGACTCCCCAGAGTCACCCCAATGAGTTACCTTGCTTCTTCACTTGCTCCAGGAGCAGGTCCTTCATTGCTGCTTCTTCTGCAAGGTCAGAGGGGACTTCACCTTCGCTATTCACTGCAGCCACACTGGCTCCATGGTTAATGAAATACCTGCACAGATGAGACCCAGGAGTAATGTTATCTATGCCAGGCTGGGGTCAATTTACACTCATGCACCAAAGGTTGGAAAGGAGCTTGAAAAACTAACAGAAAAAGGCATCTGGTTTGGGATTCCAAACAGGTCTCAAATAAGGTGTTCCACGTTTAACCCTTTGGATCTCTAAGATACTTCAATAACTAAGGCTCAATTTTTCTTCCTTCTCTTCTATGGCAACAAGCAGGACATGTTTCACAAATACCACTGAGAATGTTAAAAAAGAAAAACCTTTATGTAAGGATGAGAAGCTTTCTGAAAACCATAAGAAGTAAGATCACGTTCCCTTCAAATGCAAGTTTCCAAAAAGAAAATTCCTTGCTACATCTTGGAATAATTTTGACACAAAAGCCAGAAGAGACATAGAGCAATGATTTTCACTAGGATTTTGCCAATGGCTACATTTGGGTACGTGAAATATTTTTGTGGTCTCAAGCATGTATATTTAAGGTATCTATTCAAATCTGGACACACACACACACACACACACACACACACCTCACAAACACACAAGCCACCAGTCATCTACACAGTCCCTTCCTCACTCCAGAATAGAATTATCATATCAGAGAAATCATTAATATGCTATGGTCTCCTATGGACTATGTGAAGGAAGAACCACTGGTAGAAGTTTCCTTCCCCCAACTTCCCTTTGAAGAGATGCCCTGAATTCATAGGATAGCTGGACAGAAAGACATGCCAGAGGAGCCCTCTCTCGTAAGAGTCTCCCCTCTCCTGAGGCTGCCAACAACCCCGCTCCGGGGCAGCCAGGTGAAAGAGCCACATGGCTATTCATACCACTTAGATGGGCTTGGAGTCACCAGACAGAAGATCACCAGGTCTTATCATCCACCTTGCCATGCAACCCAGAATCACTCCCCTAGGACTTCTGGGGTTTTCACCCCACCATGCAGCTGAGCTAGTTTATGTGTCTCATTTCCCCGAATTAGAGTTTGAGCTTCTTGAGAGCAGGAACTGTCATTTTCCTATTTGTATCCCCAGCACTGAGCACAGTGTTTGGCACATAATAAATGCTGTATGTAACTGTGTAATTCACAATTGTAATTGTATAATTCAAAGTCTGTGAGGAATTTAATTAGCATTTATGAATTTAGGCTATGAACCAGCAAGAGGCCTGATAATGGCTGGAGTTAGCAATTTAGTACTTAGAAACATCTGAAAGCAAAAAAGGACTATTCAGTTTGGACAACACACCACCCTTTCCAGGAATAGCATGATGCCTACCACATAGAAGGCACTTGAGAAATGTTTGCTAAATGGATAAGCACACACCTACACACAAATGGATTCAGGTATAGGCATCTATTGTTTTTTCCTTCAATGATATAATATGCACTCAGACCTAGGACACTGGGGTGTAACCTATAAGCATGACCTAAAGTCCATGAAAGGAAAATATGGTCTCATTTACCACTGTCCTTCAAAACCACCATTATAAAAGGAAAAAAAAAACCCTTTAGTTTCTATTCTCCTTACGCATAATTAACATAAGCCTAAGAATCCCTGCCTAGTTTTAATTTGTTCTCCCTAGGATCTTCATTAAGGCACCTGGACATTTAGAAACACTGGCACATCCTAGGAGCATAATGAATATGGGGAAGGCAGGGGAGTAGAGGGGAGAGAGTGCATGTGAAGGACAGAGAAAAGAAATACAACTGAGCCAAACCTCTCTTTGTGTTTTAATATTACTATCTAGGATAAAGACAAGAGATATGGGATCACATCATTTAAAATGGATAGGAACCTGAAATGGAAAGTGCTTGAGCACAGGGTCTTCCTGGAAAGAGAAAACAAAATTGTTTCTCACTTTCTTCTTCCTTGAAAATAGGGGCTCACCATACTATTTTTCACTTTGTTTTGGGGGGAGGGAGGGTGTTCAAGTTTTCTTCCACAAAAATGACTCATATGGAAATATGTTTTTACATGATTGCACATGTATAACATACGTGAGAATGCCTGCTGTCTCAGGGAGGGAGAGGGGAAGAATTTGGGACTCAAAATTTTTAAAAACAAATGCTGAAAATTGTTTTTACATGTAATGGGGGAGGGAATACTATTTTAAAAAACACCTGAAAATAAAGACTCTTTACCAAAAAGACTACAAAGTCTATGAAGAACTAAATGAATACAAGTAGGTAATTAAGAACTGACAAGCCCTGAAAGTCTATATAATGCTAAAGCATAACTTGTTAGAAAAGCGGTTTTCAATTTTTTGAAAAATAAACCCATGTACTATAAAAATGAATAACAGTGAAACTCAAAACCTCTTATAAGGATAAAACTAATGAGAAATGAATTGTAGCATAACCCCACAGAATTATCTAAATAGGTTTGGTGTGAAGTCAGCTCATAGTGATTCATTTCATATCAGGTAATTCTTCTGAGGGGAAAAAAAGACTTAAGTTTCATACATTTCTAAGACACAAATGTGTTTATCCAAAATGTCAAGTTAAAGAAATCACTGTGACTGGTTCATATAAGATCAAAGATGTGTAACAGGAGATCTAATTTAAAATTATTCTCTGAGCACAGATTCCTAAGGAAAGAAGAAAAAAAAGGAAAGTCGAGGACATCAAGAGGGCATGCACTCTACTTGTTACTTCTTTCTGGTTCCTCTCTTGGCTTGTCAGCAGCCTAGAGATACCTCTGACTCTGTGGCCCTCTCCTGATGAGGGAATCCTTGGCCCAGGTTGCCACTTCATGAGCGGCCCAGGCCATCCACACTCACTTCACTCCTGGGTCTACTCTGGACTCCCCAGACTTCTCTACCTCCTCCCCAGCAGCCTTCCCCAAGTGCATGTCATTCCCTGCCCACCACTCTCCCCTTCCAGCTAGCTTTTATATGTCACCTTCTCCCATTAAAGTGTAAAGTACCTGCATGCTGAGGCTGTCTTTTTTGCTTATATTTGTATCCCTAGCCCTTAGTAGAGTGTCTGGTGAAGTGTATAATCTATGTTCTATCTATCCATCTATCTATGGAAAGGAAAAAAAAAAGGTGGCTAAATTTAATGAGATTCTTCTGTAGCTCAAAAATTATGGATGTAGTCAATGACCAAAACTGAAATGACAGCAGTAATGGAGTTTATATGTTCCACAGATTAATCACATTTTTACTAAAAGCAACCACCAAGAGGAAATCACCTTAACTCTTAGGCACCAAGGCATTTGAGCACACTAGAGATTCAGAGCCATCTCCGTAAGACTCTAAAAGGGGGGGGGGGGAGGTGTGTGGCCTAAGAGATGAAGAGGTTGCCAACTTTCACAAAACTGAAACAAAGAGAGGGACCCAAGAGTGAATAAAGCTATACTGTTCATTTCTGTTTGCTCTGGGGACAGTCCAGGCTGCTTTTCAGAAAAAGCAGCCCTACCAAACACCAATGCCACAGCTCAAAGTTTTGCTGCCTGACTCTTCTTTTGTTCGACTTCTCTCACAAAGTATATATAATAACCCTGTGGGACTCAAGAGTGACTCCAATGCCACAGGATCTACAAAATAAACCTAAGACAATCAGATTCTGTGAAAAGGGAGTCCCTTGGTCTCCACTCAGTCATCAAGAGTACTCTCACTGCTTGCTTGTGGAACAAGTGAGGTGCAATGAAGCTCTAAGCGCGTTAGGAGGAACTTCCAATAAACAATCTTACTTTAAGCAGCCTTAATATTCCAATCCTCTTTTCATCACAAAACATACCTGATCCTAATCTAGACTTGTACTCATCTATGATATACTCCAAACTACCAGTCTTTCTCCTTTAAAAAAAAAAACTACTCTTCTAGTGATGCCTCCTTGCCTCAGGGACGACAGGTAGATATCTCAGAAATTAAGTCTTTGCTTGTGCTTTATGAAACATAATTACATGACTAACATGTAAAATACCTGTTACTATCTTGTTCTTTGCTCACTATGTTTAACTTTTTCTTTTAATATTGACTAAAGTTGCTTTTGTGATATTTAGGCAGCTGTCCTTCCATCTTCAGGCCTACTTCTTTTGCTTTAAAACATAATTATTCAAGCTTATCTCCATAAAGTCCTACTCTGAGGCCACATGGGAGGATAGAGGTCTCCCTGGGTTCCTGAAAATTATGCTGGCACCAGCTATTACCCTTGCTAGAAAGGCTCCAAGTACAGTTCAAGCAAAATACCAATCTAGCTAACTACAGGGAGGGCTTATCACCAAGATAATGAGCCAAGTTGGCCACCTGGTGATGTTTGGGGGTGGGGGGCATGGCAATCCATGAAACAAAAAAAATTATAAAATAATTAGCTTTGCATAATCCCTTTCTACTTCTGTAATTAAGAGCAGGAGAAAAGGAAATAGGCAATTCCAAGAATCACAGTTTTTGGACTATCTTATAAACATTAACTTAGCTCTTAGTACTCTATGAAATCCTTGTTCAATAACCAAAGAGTGGACATACCACAAGAGGAAAGGAATCCTATCCAGCAAACAGAAGTGTTTGCAGCTAAATAAAAGGATAGGTCACAAGTTCTCCTGCAAGAGGTAAATAAAATGTCTGTTTTCACCATATATCCAAAGGCAACAAGAAAAACATCTTATGGGACATTTGATCATCTCATATTAGCTCAAGAAAAGTATCTGCAAAAAGATCACCACAAAAATAGCTAGGTTTATGCACCAACATTGGCTGTAGGAGAAATTCTACTAAAACTCAACAAGACCCTTCAAATTAAATCAACATATACTTTAGTACATAATAATTTCAATGCAAAGGTAAGAACTGATGAGAGAGTGGAAAAAAATATGGTTCAAGGTTAAGAAACAGAATCCTCATGCTTAAACATCATCAAAAAGTGAGACAGAAAGTTCTGGATGTGATGAGCACCAAGTAACATCACACAAAAAAAGAAATTGATTATATTTTAACTGGCAGGAAATGACTCATTACTAATGTGGGAGTTATTCCTGAATCAACTGTCTGTGTATAGTCAGACCACTGTGACTTGTTAGAGCAAAGACCAAAATTAATGGAAGCAAGAAAAACAAAGGCAAGAAAAACAAAGACAAGAAAACGCTATAGTATTTAATTAACTCCAACCTGCTACTTAAACAACTTATTAATTTTAAAAAATGGAAAATGGATGTAAGAAAGAAAATCAATACTGCTTAATGCCATTTTGTAGTGCATTTTACCAATCAGAGGCAGTTCAGTGGCATGGTGGACAGAGCACTAAACAGAGTCAAAAAGACCTAAGTTCAAATCTGGCCTCAGACACTTATTAACAGTGTAACTCTAGGGAAAGTCCCTTAACCTCTGCCAGCCTCAGTTTCCTCATCTGTATAGTGTCTAACAATAGCACTTACTTTTCAGAGTTGTTATAAAGATACAATGAGATAATATTTTTGAAAATGCTTTACAATCCTTAAAGTGCTATGAAAATGCTTGTTGTTCATTACTATAACAAAGAGACCAAAAGAGCCTAGATGCCAACTCTGCTAGCAAATACTTGATTCATTCACCAAGCGGAAAGATGGACAACACTGGTTTAGAACACAAACGAGTTTGTAAAATTTTATAGAGGATGGTGAAAAATCACAAGCAGCTGCCAAAGCCATAATGTCTCATAAAAGACACACACACACACACACACACACACACCACAAATAGTGGAAAGACCAGCAAGTTGAAAGAGAGCACAATGAGAATCATAATGAAACAAAGCCTTCACCAAGACATTGAAGGACAAAACCAGGAGGGACAACAGAATAAAAGAGCTGAGAAGACCATCAACAAACTCTTCAGCTTTGAGGCCAGTAGAGCCACCAAGTCTGGACTCTAATATTGTTGTATTGGGTATATAGGAACAATCTCAGGATGGTGGTGTTTGTGCTTCCTCTGGAAGCTCCATACTAGATTTAACATAATTTTGAAGTAACCGAGGGACTAATTCTTAAGGTATCTGAAGATAAGATACCAAAGGGATGAGAAATCTTAGCCCTTAGTATTATTTTTTAAAAGGTGACCAAGAGATCATCAGTAATTATCAACCCATTGCTACTTTCCTAGCTATTTAAAATCTTTATGAAAATAATCCACACATGGATTATTACAAGGACATCTTTGATGGGAGAATTGGAAGGGAACGAGCAATCTTTCGCAAGTGATATTCCACCTAAACCATGACACAAATAATCAGTCTGAATAATAGATAAAATATAAGATCACACTGTATTTGTCTGTTTACTATGTTTTTAAAAAACATTTTAATGTGGTACAGCATAATATTATCTTAATCATTCTCCTCCAACAAGATGTCTCTGATGTATATATCCAAATTACAGGTTACTCACTGAACAATTGATATTCAACTTCTGATGGTTAATATTAAAGAATAAAACAGAGAGACAAGCTTGCTAGGGGTGTTCACCCCTGTCAGATTCAATCCAGCATACATTAGATGAGGAATTTCTGAAAGTTGGTGAGGTTCTGCTGGTATTCTTACTTATAGTTTTCATTACACTGATTATACGATGCCCCAGAAATTGCAGAGTCACCATAATCACTCTAAAGAGTTTATCCTTACTATCCACATATGGAAAACTAAGTGGATAAAGACATCTTAGCGTTCAATCTACAATATGTAATTGAATGGAAAGCTACAGCCCTTATCTATCAATATATACAAACTGAAGAGATGCCACAAATGGACCAAGAACTGGGCCCAGAACAGAACACAGTGAGTAGAGCAGACTAAATTGTCTTTGGGAAATTATAAAGTTCTCTAAATGATCCCAAGTTTCTCTCTTAAATTAAGGTTAAATTTTTTTTTCTTCTTCTATCTTTCTGTTTTTATGTGACTAAAAGCCATAGAATATTACAGTCTCCAAAAAACTGAAATTGAAGTGTATTCAAAGTTCAACAATCTGGTTGCACAGCGGGGGTAAGCAGGCTACAACTCGTTACAAATGATGAATCATAGAGGAGCAGTATAAAGAACAAGGTAAGTACCAAAAAAGAAGAAAATCCAGGGGTCACGTGACAAGAGCGAGAGATTACCAATGTAATCCATGTAAGTCCATGTTCTCCATTGGTATTCTCATAATGTCAGGACAGATCAAGGCAGCGTCCCAAGATACGGGGGGGGGGGGGGGGGGGGTCCACTTTTGGTGAACTGATGAGAAGACATGGACAAGAGTTTTCAAGGAAGGGAAGCATAAATGGTTTAAGGCCTACATCACTAAAGGGAATGAGTACAGCAAATGTGATCATAGATACCTCTGAGTATTTGAATATACTGATTCAAACAGATGTTTGGGCCTACTGACATTTGTATCTAACTATAAATGTTAACAAAGTGAGTACAGGCAGGGAATAGAGAGACGTTGCATCTCTGTAACCGAAAATACCAGATCAAATTCCAGATAAAGTGTAATAAATAAAAAGTAATTGTGACACTGATCCTATCACTTAGCCTTTCACCTAACATCCAATGGTAACTAGGATATGGCTGGGAAGCGAACTGGCAAAAATGACAAAAGGTAGGAAATGTCAGTGTTGAATTGGCTATAGAGAGACAGGTATAGTCATATATTGTTGGTAGAACTGACTTGATATAACCAGTACGAAAGGTGATTTGGAGTTATACAAAGAAAATATCTTAAATGACCATACCCTTTGACTCAGAGGTCCCCTTGCTAGGTATACACCCTAAGAAGGTCAATGGCAAAAAGGAAGTCTCCACAGACCACAAAATATTCTTAGCAGCACTTTTTTGGTGGTAGCCAAAAACAAGAAATAAAGTAAATGCTCATAACAGAAGGAAATTCAAGGAGAAGCACAAATAAGCAGGATAGTTTTCAGAGTAATGTGCTAAATTTACTATAAACTTTTTTTTAAAGCAAGTAGGTAACAGAGATTTGTGGTTTCATGAATCCTCTTTTTCTGTTCTACTCTATATATGGAAATGTCTTTTTTTTGGTGTTTGTTAAATTCAGAACAAACTAGATACTTGGGGAATGGCTAAACAGAATGTGGTGCAAGAATGCACAAAAGTACTATGCTATAAGAAATGACAAATTAATGTAAAGAAGCATGAGAAGACTTATATGTACAGAGGCAAAGTGAAGCAAACAACAAAAAAAACAATATAAATGCAAAGACTACAGCAATGTAAATAGAAAGAACAAAACCAACTAAAACTGAATGTTTAAGAAAAAATAAATAAAAATGAAATAAAATAATGTTTTATGAGTAGTCATGGTAATACTGATAATAATAAAAGCTGGCATTTATAGAACTCTTAAAGGCTTGCAAAGTACTTTACAAATATTACCTCATTTTATGCTTACAACAATCCTGGGAGGTAGGTGTAATCATCGTCCCCATTTTGCAGTTGAGGACACTTAGGGAGACAGAGGTTAAGTGACCTGCGCAGCATTGTAACCCTATTAAGTGTATAAGGCTGCATGTGAACTCAGGTCTCCTTGACTTCAGGTCCAGATCCCTAATCACTGTAAAATTTAGCTGACCTAGCTGCAGTAAAGTTGTGATGACGATGATCCCAAAGAAGAGATTTGTGAAAACATCTCTCCCTAGTCCTTGCAAAAGTGAGGGGTCTACAAGAGTGAAATGCGGTATATGACGTCAATTTTCCCATATTTTAGAACATGTAAAATGGCTATCTGGAAGAGATAAGGAGGAGGGATAAATAGGGATACAAAGGGAAATGTAAGTGATATAAAAACAAAAGATATCAATAAAATCTATTTTTAATGGGAGAAATATTTCAAACAAAAAATCATGAAATCATTAGCTGTCTATAGATTTAGCATCAGTAACTCTTTTTTTGCCTTCATTATTTGTGGTTTATAATGGTTGAGTCCATTAATGATTCCAAAGCTCTGGAGCAGGAGCAGAATAGGAAAGAGATGGTACATGCTACTGCAAAGAACCAGGACCCATTGAAACTCACTCACTCTGCTATGTTAAGATAGCCACAGGAAGCTGCTGCATGAAGAGGAGTCCAGCCCTCATTGTCCTGCTGGTTTACATTGGCTCTGTTCTCCACTAGGAACTTCACCATGTCCAAGTTTTCATCAATACAGGCCTGAAAAGAGGTCAAAAAGCCAAAAAATCAATTTTGGTTTCTAAATTTTGATAGAAACACTAAAATTCCCTTCCCCCTCCCCCTTTGCTAGTCTCTGTCTTCCTTTTACTCCTAGATGCTACCCATCTAACCTATCCCACTCCATGTCTAAAGATAAAGACATCATCTTGCATTTCAGATTCCTCCAAAGGCCCTTGTAAATTCTGGTAAGTATATTGAATTCTGGTGAGTATGAAATCATGTTTACAGATGAAAAGTAAGCTGTATTCCAGAAAACTCATAGTAAATAATAATGACATTAGTAGCACTTTAAGATTTATAGAGCATTTTAAAAACATTTTCTCATTTGACTTCTACCATAATCCTGTGAGATAATACAGGTATTCTTATCCCCATTTCATAACTAAAGAAACTAAGTCTTAGGGAGGTTAAGTGATTTTATTTGCCCTTAGTCACAAAGTTAGTTTCAAAAGTGTTATTTGCACCCAAGTCATTCCTGATGATTATCTCAAACTCTCTCTCCTAACCCATGCTTCCTCCAGCAAAACACAAAATGAAAACTTCCAAATTCCCTCATAAATAATTAACAATAGGTGTCCTATAAGAGGCACAGAATCACCTAGCATTGACTCCTACCAAGGTAAAATGCAGCTTAATTCCCATATCCAGCTCAATCCAACATACCTTAGCACCCACTCCACAAAAGGTTTTTATATGGGACCAAACTAGGAATCATCTAGGGATTGGGAGAGGGGTGGGGGTGGGGGGGCACAATTACAGTCACTCTTGGTTTTATACTTGAGGCCATTTCCATCTGTGTGGGATGAATGTGGGAGTGGGGTGGAAAGGATCAGGCTATAAATTCCCACCTGTCCCAGGGATTAAGCCACAGCAATGTGACTCAAGTAGGGACATGAAATGTGAAGAAAGAGTTAACCATAGAACTCAGGATGTGCTATATTGTCAAGGCTGGCATTATGGCCAAGAGAATTCAGAGTTTGTGGGAGAAAGAGTGATCTTATCATCTTCAGGGCCCTGGGTAGAGAGGAATCATGGCAGAGTGGCTATAGTATTGGCCTTGAAGTTAGGAGACCTTGGCTTCAAGTCCTGCCTTAGACACTAACTAGGTAAATCATATAACCTCTCTGAGCCTCAGATGATCATAGCTCATACATCACAGGGCTGCTGTGAGGATCAAATGAGATAATGTATCTAGAGTGCTTTGCAGATCTTAAAGCACGATCAATATTTATGCCAGTATGATTATTCTTAATCCTAGCTATATCACTAACTAGCTGTGTAACTTTAAGCCATTCGTTTAATCTCTCTGTGCCTCAGTTTCTTATTTATAAAGTAGGAATGATACTATGTGCTCTTCTTCTTAGAGTTGGTGTGGAAATAACATGAGATGACAGGTATGAAAAGGTTTTGAAAATTTTCAAGCGCTATACACATCTAAGGTATTACTGCTGTTGTTCCAAAAGCTGTAAGAAACTGAAACCTGGGCTCCGATTTATCTGATTTTTTTAAAAAAGAAAATACATAAGGAACTTTGTCAAATCTATATGAATACAAGTCATTCCCCAATTGATAAATGGTCAACAAACAGGCAGTTTTTCAATGAAGAAATCAAAACTATATATAGATATGAAAAAAATGCTCTATATCACTATTAGAAAAATTCAAATTAAAATAACTTTGAGATATCATTTACACCTGCAAGACTGGCTAAAATGATAAAAGGGGAAAACAACAAATATTGGAGGGAATGTGGAAAAATTGGGACATTAATTCACTGCTAGTGGAACTGTGAATTGACCCATTTTGGATAGCAATCCAGAATTACGCCCAAAGAGTTATAGAACCATGTATACCCTTTGACCCAGCAATACTACTGTTAGGTTTGTTTCCCAAGGTGATTAGGGAAAAAGGAAAAGAATTTGTATGTTCTAAAATATTTACAGCAGCTCTCTTTATGGTGGCAAAGAACTGGAAATTAAGGGGATGCCCTTCGACTGGGGAATGGCTAAACAAGTTGTGGTATATGGTTGTGATGGAAAATTATTGTGCTATAAGAAATGATGAGCTGGCTGATTTTAGAGAAAACATGGGAAAACTTACATGAAATAATGAAAAGTGAAATGAGCAGAACCAAGAGAACACTGTACACAATAACAGAAATATTTTCATAAGAACAGCTTTGAAATACTAATTCATTTTGAGTTTCATAAATACACAAATCAACTATAAAGGGCCTATGAAGGAAGATGCTATTCACCTCCAGAGAAACAACTGATAAATAGAAGTATGCATAGTATGGTTTTACACATATATACATATTTGTGTCTAAAGGCAACCTTCTCTAGAGTGAAGTGGGGAGGGAGAGAGGAAAAAAAGTGCACAGCATAAAACAAAAGAAAACTTAGAAGGAAACATAGAAAAACAGGACAGCTTTGAAAATGACATGTAATATTTATTACATAGTTTTTTTTTAAGTAAACAGTGTGAAATGGAAATTCTTCTTTTTATGCTGCGCTGTATACATGGAAATGTTCTTTTTTGGTCTTTTGTATTTAAGTTCAAAATGAACAAAAACTAAGAAAGAAAGAGGAACGAAGGAAAGAAGGAAGGAAGATATATAAGGGACCAAATACAGATTTCTTTAGTGGAAAGTTTCTGTTACAAAAACCATACTGTAGTAGCAATTTAGATTTGAAGATCTTTCCCACCCGTTAATAGGCCATGTGACCTGCTTCTGTCACAGGAAGACTAAGTTTCATGTGGTGGGAAGAGCTTGCTGAGAGGAAAAGGAAAGTGTGTCACAGGAAATGGAGAGAGAGAGAGAGAGCGCACAGTTATGGCTGCTAATGGCCATTGTGATAGAGCTGAACAGACTGACTTAGCTGTACTGTGAGTTAGGTTTTGGGAAGACCCCAGCAGGGGGTCAGAGAGGTTTTGGGATGGCGAGGCTCCATGTTGTGATGTTACGTATTGAATATTTTACTTCTGCGACAGATTGGATAAATGGCTTGTGGGATATGGTTCTCTGGTGTCTGAATAAATGGCTTACTACTTCTACTTTCTATGTGGAGAGTCTCATATACTTTGCGATACAGAACCACATAGGCATTTTGACAATTATCAACTACATTGTTATTATTGCCTTGCTGATACACATATCCCACCCAAGAAACCATTTCTAAGTTGCAATGGGAGAGACCCTGAGAAGAAGAAATACTTTAAGGATGCCCTGAAACATGATCTCAAATGATGCAACCATTGTAGTCATGGATGGATATGAAAACCTGTCAAACTGCAATCCCAGATAGAGAAAATTTCTAGATAATAGTTCTAGGTTGCCCATATGCCAGAGCCACAAGGAACACAATCTTAGGGGAGAACATCAATGGCTTTAAAGAAGGATGGAATGGGGCGGGGGGAGAACATGGTTAGAAAATTTGCACTGATCTTTTCAGTGATGAGTGTACACTTGGGAGCCCACCTCCATGAGTTGTGGCACAAACTTAGGTCATTTTGAAATACAGGTAATTACATATGGAGAAATGGGGAAGGAGGAAGAGAGAGAAGACAGAAAGGGGGGAGAGAAGGAAAGGAGGAAGGAGAAAGGAGATGGAGAGGAGGAGAGAGAGAAGGTGAGGACAGAAATAGACTTTTCCTCTGAAAACTGTACCCAGACGTAGGTAATAACATCTAAGCTTAGAATCAGGTGTGGGGAAACTGCAGCCTCAAGGCACATGTAGCCTTTTAGGTCCTTGGGTGTGGCCTTTTGACTGAGTCCAAGTTTTACAGAACAAATCCTGTGAAGTTTGGATTTAATCAAAGGGCCTCACTTGAGGACCTAGATGGTCACATGTACCTTAAGGTCACAGGTTCCCCACTCCTGGCTGAGATGGTTCTACAATGATTGGGGAAATCAGTCTCCTCAAAACAAGTGTTGTCCCTTCTTACCTCACCATCTTATTTTTCCATTTTCTAAGAAATACCAAAATACATGTGTGTATACATATATACATGCATATGTATACATACACACACACACACACACACACACATACACACACACACACACACACACACATATGGGAGAGAGAACAAGACAGAGCACACTAGGCAAAGTAATGGTTAATCTGGAAAGAAGAATGCCTGAATAAATCTCAAGTAACCCAAGGAGTATTACAATCACAATGAGCAAATGCTCTCTTCCCCACTCCTCTCCCAGAAAAAAAATATACTAAAAAGCCAAAAATGTCTTCATTCCTCTCCAAGTTGTACAACTGTCTCTCCCAGCTTTCTCTACCATGCCACTCTTTATTCTGGAAGTTCATTCTATCTCTGTACTTCACACATCGGAAGTATCCTCTGCGCCTGTGGCCTCTCTCTGATTGGCTAGTCCCTCCCAGAATGGCCACTTTAAGAAAAATGTCCAGGCTAATTATATCTTAATTTCTCTGAAGTCAGACTGAACACCTGACTCTCCCATACTTTTTCTACAATGTCCCTATGCCAGGTACCCTCATCTCTTCCTCCCTCTTCAGCTTCCTTTTATGTGTTGTCTTCCTCTGTTACAATGTAAGCTGCTGGAGGTCAGAAACTATATTTCTTTCTGCCTGTATTATGTATTTTCAGTGCTTAGCCCAGTGCCTGGTACAAAATAAGTGCTGAATGAATGGTTTTTGATTTAAAAAAATACTATAGAAGAGATTTATGTTAGCCCACCAAAAGACCTTCCTGACCATAGGAGTTCAAAGACAGAGGGGACATGTTATAAGAGGGATTTCTGGAAGTTCCAGCTTGGGACGGCTTAGTGCAAGTACTATCTGGAAACAGGAATGATGAATCTTCAGTAAAGATCAGAGCTAAATCAAGAACCACAAACCACAAAATTATCTTGACAAATTAGAGAATTGGATTAGAGAATAGTGAGCATTCACTTTCACTCATTACTGAAAAGAGCTAAAGTCCTTTCATTAGCAACTGTGCACTTAGGCCAATACCTTCCTTCAGTATTAACCAATCCACTCTCAATGATTTCTCATAGCCAAGATGCATATCTTGTTCTCTTTCAAATAACTGCAAAAACCCCAATTCCTTTGTGAAAATTTCTTAGAAAATTAATCAATTCCCTTTCACCCCTTTCATCTAAACATGTCACACACTCCAAAAACACCTCTAACTCTCCCAAAGGGCATTCATCCTTTACTTTTTTACAACATAAACATTTCTTTTCATTTAATTTATGCTTCTTGCTATTCACTTGTTATTCAACTGTCTGTATGTGTTATGTTCTTGCTCTATGTTCTGTTTAGACTCACAGAGAGTGACTCTATGACTTATTCCATAAAACTACCAAGCCAAAATCAGTAATGTAGACTTTGAAGGGAGAATGGTTATGTCCATAAAAGGGCATTGGCCCAATAAAGAAGAAAGTGCAACTAAGAAAGATACAAGTAAAACTTGCAAACTTTCTCTGTCCATGATCATACGCCTCCAATATCACAGAGGTCAAGTGTGCTAACTTCTTCCAAGTAACTGCAGGCCAGAATGGTCATTAATGGCATCAGTTGCCATTTGTTAGCCTCTGACACAGTCACAAAATTTCTTTCTTGGCTTTCAACAGAGAGTTTCAAATACTTAGTTTCAAATGGCCACAATAATGTCAGACAGGCCTTTGGGAAGTAATGCTATCAAGATCTTTATTTTTATTACCCTCTGGAAAGGACAGCTCCCCAAGGCTTAGAGTAGCTAAGACATAATACCCCACCAGTACAAGTATAACACAAAGAAAAAATGTATCATCCTATCCCTCCTCTTCCCTTCTTCACTCATTCTCTGAGTGAACCCCTGCTCAACACCCCCCCCCGCTTTTGTGAGGAAGGTATTGTGCAATGGAATTATAATAAATGCTGAGTTCACTTGGAATGTCACATGGGCAGCATATCAATATTATATGTGCAGAAAGAACTCATCTTGGAAAAAACAAAGGGCCAAAGGCTTTACTCACTACCCAGATGCCCTCCACAAACTAAAATGAAATCAGTTATGGTAGTTCCAAAAGTTCTGCAAATAGCCTCTTGTACAGGCAAGTAGCAGAGCCAACTGATTTTATTGATTTTTTTTATTTCCTATGTATCTATCTGCTGAAAGAAGATAGCTGGGTTCAAAGTGTCTTTGGGTTGGTATGTTTTTCGGTGCTTATTTTCAAGGCAATTCCCTCTCTAGTTTTTTTTTTAAATGAATTTACATGCTATGTGTGTCACAGTTAAGCTGGAGTAGATCATCATTAGAGAAAGATTAAACAGTTGTATGACACTCTCATGAAATACCATAGAGAATATACTGTCCTGCTGTTTCTCCTGTATCCAGAAAGAGGAACATGACTAAAGCCATTGGGGAGAAAGGAATGGCTCCCTGAAAACCTTCTCAAATGAATAACTACTAAATTTAGATGCCCTTCCACCCACTCTACTCACAGCTGTGCTGCTGACTCACTAGCTGACTGAAGCATGGCAAAGTAAGCACGCTTGCCCAATCAACCCCAATCTACAAAATCACAGACTGAAAATGACAAATCTAGTGGCATGTAGTATGATCTCTTGCCTCCACACAAGGCTATAATGAACCATTGAAAACAAATGGACGTCTTATATTATTAAAAATTTCCAGGAAAAGAGATTCAACACACTTTCTACTACCAGTTAAGCATCTTATCATGCGTGCTACTTAATATTGAAAAAATTCTTCCTTACATCTAACCCCAATTCCTTTGGCTGAGGTTTAAATCTATTTCCTCTTTTTGTGCCATCCTAAGGATATACTAACTGCCACCCAGAAAATGAATCTTTTACCTTTAATTTTCTTTAGAGTTCCTTGAAGAATTTAATCACTAATCCTGAAGAGCTCGCTAAGTCACAGAAATGTTAACCATCTGTAATTCCCAAATTAGTCATTCTAGCCCCAGTCCAGTGTCCTGGACATGCTAGATTTCCAAAAAGCATTTCTAACTACTTACTGGATATCTCCACCAATCAGATGTCCCACTAATATCTTGAAGTCATCGCATCTAAAAGTGAACTCATTGTCTTTACCCCCAAACCAAATACCCCTTATGAGTTCTGGATTTCTGCCAATAGTAATACAATCCTCCCAGTCATCAAGGTTGGAAGAGTTCTTCTCCTCAGCTCCAATGATCATATTTTATTCCTCTTTGTATTGCATTCACTACTTTGCATGTAGTAGGTCTTCAAATTAGCAAAGTAACTGTTTAATCTTCCTAACTGACATGACATACTTCCCTGTCAATGATAAACTGAAAGGATTTTCTCCAAGTAAAAACTTTGGCTTTACACAGAGAATCGGTATCAAGTCCCATCAACTGTACCTGGTACGCACTTCTACAACCAAAGGCAAAGCTGCTGACAGCTAATCAGTGCCAGGGTTAAATCTAGGAGTGCGGAGGAAAAGTCTGCACAGAACAAAGCCTCCTACTTTCTCAAAATAGCCTGCAACTGTCACCACCACCAAGTGCCAGCCTGAGAATCTGACCTTGTCATTGTGTCGCGGGGCATTGCTTGTCCTACCTGCTCCTGCCACAAAATCTGTCTCCTCTCTCCACCAGTCACTGCTCCAAGATGCTAAGACATTGCTAGTAATGGCTTTATGTAAAAAGAAACCAGCATTTTCCTTCCTCTCACTTCTCTGTTCAGAGCAGTCTCAGTTTCAACAGATTATACTGATACAATGCCTTTAGAGGATATGCTTCCTACAACAGGTCACTCTCCTCATGTCTTTCCACTATTCCTTCCTGTACTCTGGGAAAATTCAAAAGTTTCACTGTATCACCACAATCCTAAACTTATAAACTAAGAAGAAAACATAATTTCTTTCATCCAAATGTTCATTAGCCAGGCAGCGAATTCATAAGCCATGTTGGTAAAATCAAGAGTGGTCAGGTACAAAGTAGGCCACCAAACACAAAACTGGTGACCAGTGCCCAATTAAGGTAAGGAACATTTTGAACTCTCTGTCAGCAACCCACACTGCTCAACCAAGTTCTATACAATTAGCATGGCATATGCAGAGGCCAGGGCTAAGTAAACATGAATTTTTGGTGTTTGTACTCTATCCATTTGATATGATCTGTGCTTTCGCACCACCACCACCACCACCACCATCTCATGCACTAATATAGAACAGATGTCATTAATCTACAGCAAATTTGATTTGCATTGGCACACCATTTGCTGCTTTTGCATCCCACACCCTCCTGGACAAGTTGGTAGTGGCATTATTTCTTGACTCTCTCCATCCCTACCCAGGTGTGACAAAAAGATCAGAACCTTGGCATACCATTTTTAAAAGGCTGCCAACTCTTGGCATTGACAATCAAGAGATTATAATTCTACTAGGAAAGTGTAGGAAGTTTTGGGCCAAACTGAAGCCCAAATGGCATCCTGAAATCAACAAGTCCTCTAAAACTGACACTCAACATGAGATCTGTGAACTTGTTTCGTTTTTAATAACTAATTTCAATATAATTGGTTTCATTTGTACTACTGTGTATTTTATTTCATGCACTTCTGAGAAGGAAGTCCATAGGTTTCACCAGATTGCCAAAGATGTCCATGACACAAAAAAGGCGAAGAACTCTTCTCTAGGAAAACCTGATCCTGGTTCTTCAAAAGAGTCTTTCTCTGAAGGTGCCCTGGCCAAGGCCCAGCAAAGAAAATGAAATCAAAATTGGATGTTCTGACTGATGAAGAGTAAGCTATGAAACTCAACACTGATGAACCCAGTCTCCTCTAACAAATTCTATTCTCTACTCTGAATAAGCCCCAAAGTGTATTTGCCAGTCAGTCACTAAACATTTATTAAATGCCTACCATGCACTAGGCACTGTATTAAACACTGGAGATGCAAAGAAAGGCAAAAGACAGTCCCTACCCTCAAGGAGTTCATAGTCTAACAGGAGGAGACAAAAAGCAAACAAGTATGTACAAACAATCTAAATGCAAGATAAACTGAAGATAATCAAGAGAGGGAAGGCAAAAGCATTAAGGGGAACAGAAAAATTTATCACAGAATGTAGGATTTTAACTGGGACTTGAGGGAAGTCAGGACAGAGAGATGAGGAGGGAAGTATTCCAAGCATGGGGGACAGCCAGTAGAAATGCTCAAGTCAACAGTGCCGGTGCCTTGTGAAAGGAAAAGCAAGTATCACCGGATCACAGAGGGTGGCAGAAGAAGATGGGGGGTGCAAGACTGGAAAGCGGGACTGGGGGTGAAGAATTTGTATTCCAAATAGAAAATTTTTTATTTGATTCTAGAGAAGATAGAGAACAATAGAGGTTTAATGATGAGCAGAGGTGGGGGTTTGGGGGTGGGGGGAATGGTCAGATCTGAGCTTTAGGAAGATCTCTATGACAGCTGAGCAGAAAATGAACTGGAAGGGGAGAGACTTGAAGCAGGAAGACCAATCAGCAGACTACTGCAATAGTCCAGGTGTGAAGTACAGAAACTCTATTGATACCTCCTACTATAAGGGCAGGATCTGGGGAGGAGAGAAAAACTATGGATAAAATAAAGGTATTAAGTCAATAAACCCAGCAAATTGAAAAGCCTTCATTGTCATGGGTCATCACTGCCTAAGAGAAGTTAACACACATGCTGCCATCCTACAGCCACAATCCTTCCAAGCTGATCTCTCCCTCTTCAAGCTGTGAAATACAGCATTAAATAAGACAAGTATGGTGTCAAGAAAGAGTGAGCCTTGGAGTCCCTGGAGAAATATCACAGGATAAAAATGTTAGCAGAGTTTTGAGTGGATATTTGAAACATCACTGATTTAAAACATAGTATGCCACTCTATGAAGAAGCTTAAATAAGATTCATACATAACATCAGTCCACCTCACAGATGGCAAGGGCTTATCTCCATTTGAAAAACCCATGGGCTGTTATGTGACCACAGCCAAACACCCTGTGAGTGAGTCAATAAGGCAATCAACAGGCATTTGTTAAAGTTTTCACTATGTATACGGCACTGTGTTAAGCACCGGTGATACGAAGGAAGGCAAAAACACAGCCCCTGACCTCAGAGAGCTCACATTCTATTGAAAAAGGCAACATACATAAAAATTATGCATACAAAATACATACAATGTAAATGGAAAGTAATCTCAGATGGGTAAAAGTGGTTGGGGTAGAGGAGAGGAGGAAGAGGGAACTGGCAAGTCCTCTAGCAAAAGGTAGTATCTGAGCTGAGTCTTGAAAACAGTCACGTTAGCCAGGCTGAGGTGCGGAAGGACAGTATTCTTGGCCAAGGGGACAGCCGAAAAAGAGGCACAGAAACAGCAAGAAGACCAGCATTACTGGACTGGAGAGTCCACGGAAAGGAAAAAAAAAAGGTCATTTGGTTTCCAGATGGAAAGAACTACATTTGATCACATATTTAGCAGTCAGGCAGACTCTAGGCACAGGAGAAAGAGAGGGCCAAAAGATGCACAGAAAGGAAAGAATTTCCCAGATAACGTCACTATGACTAGGATTTCTGTTTCCAGTTAGCACATGCTAAGACTACCTCAGAAAAGACCACTCCAGCTTTAGGGACAGTAGATATTTCCCTTCAGTAAAACAAAGCTGCCATCTTCTTCATAGAGTGGCATATTATGTTTTAAATCAGTGATGTTTCAAATGTCCACTCAAAACTCTGCTAACGTTTTTATCCTGTGATATTTCTCCAGGGACTCCAAGGCTCATTCTTTCTTGACAACCATACTTGTGAAGAGCAAATGAAATATTATTTATAAAGAACTTAGCACTGTGCCTGGGAGAAGGAGACCTTCAGGGTTTCTGAGAACAGAAAACAATTGCTATGGTGTAAATGGAAAGTAATCTCAGCAAGAAGGCACTAGAAGGGCAGTGAAGCATCAGGAAGTTCTCTTGCAGGGGCAGAGCCAAGATGGCGGAGAAAAGCAGGGACTTGCCTGAGCTCTCCCAATTCCCCTCCAAACAACTTTAAATAACACTCTGAAACAAATGTTTGAGGAAACACCAATATGTATGTTGAGATCCCCTAGAATTAAGGCAGAAACAGGGACGGAGAAGGTTGTGAGCTAGAAACTAAATTCATTGAGAGAGGCAGGAGAATGACTTGGGGACTGATAGACACTAGGATTGGACTGGGTGATTAATTTGTATAAAGAGAACCTGAGAAAAGGTGAGGTTGACAGAAAAAGAAAATTATAAATGTTGGAGGGGATGTGGGAAGATTGGGACACTAATGCACTGGTGGATTTGTGAACTGATCCAACCATTCTACACAGCAATTTGGAACTATGTCCAAAGGGCTAGAAAATTCTGCATACTCTTTAATCCAGTAATACCACTACTAGGTCTGTATGCCAAAAAGATTAAGAAAAACAGAGGGGAAAGACCTATTTGTACAAAAATATTTGTAGCAGCTTTTTTTGTAGTGGGAAAGAACTGGAAATAGACAGGATGCCCATCAACTGGGGAACGGCTGAAGAAGTTGTGGTATATGATTGTAATGGAATATTAAATTAATATTATTTATTAAAAAACTTTTAAAGAAAAGAAGAGGTTGCTGGGTGACAGTGAAATTGGATGTTCTGGAAGTCAAAGTGGAGAGGAAGGACCTGACCTTCACCTCCTAGGGCCAATGAGTTAGGGAGTGTGAGAGAAGTTGCAAACACCAGTGAAAAGGTATTCAGCAATATTAGAGTGAAGCCATGCCCCAGTGAGAGACAGAAGGTGGAAGGAGCATGAGAGGAAAATGTATAAAATGAAGGAATGTTTGTTAATTATGCAGAGAGAATTCCAGAGAGCACAGTGAATGAAGTGGGAAGATATGGAGTAAGGCACTGTGGGGTAGAGCTGAGGTGGATGGTATGAGAAGGAGTTAGGGTGTAGAGATTTACTCTTTGGCAATCAGGGATTCAGTATCACAGGAACTGAAAGAGGAAGAGGAAGTAGAAGTTTTCTAACTACTGAAAGATGAATCCAAACAAGATTATCAGTAGATGGAAAGAATTCCATTGATGAAAAGAGATGAGTAGCATAGCCAAACTGTATTATTTACTTTTCGCAAACATATTTCAAGCTTTTCTACCTGTATGTCTTTGCTCTCACTATTTCTTCATATTTGTGATGTCGTTCACACTTTTCTTTCTTTCCCCCACATCACCTAGCCAATCTTGGCCAACCTTTAAGGCCCAACTGAAAGCTCATCTACTACAGAAAGACTTCCCAGATCCTTCCTCTGAACAACTTTGCACTTGCTTCTCTCACTGCATTGTCACATATCTTTTGTCATAGTTATTTGTGTACACATCTCACCTATCCTACTCACTTGTAAGGTGCATAAGGGCAGGGACAATGCCTTATACTTTGTTTTCCACACAATCCCTTGCAAGTAGCAGGGTGTTTAACAAAATACTTTAATTGAATCATTTGAATATAGTGTAAACTATGCATATAAGCACTAAGACATATAGAATGATCATACTCTCACTGAGTTAATATGGGAAGAAGTTAGATAAAGTTAGAATTTAAAGCAGGATGTGTTGGGAATGGCCCAATAACAAAAAATCAAGAGGTACACGAAAGGCAAGGAAATAAGCTAACTTCACTAAAATTGAAAGCAATTTGACAAAAGATGGGTTCTTTCTATTTCTCATTTATATGGTCCAGTGGTAAGGAACTGAGAAGAGAATCTATGAAAGCTGACTTTGGGCCAAAATCTATCACAGATTCATATTACTAAAAGGAATAGGTTTAGGAAGCCTTTTGGACAATCCTATCTACAAAATATTTTCTACTCTAAAAAGCTTCAATAAATCACAAGCATTTTTGAGTACCTAGTGTGTTTTCAGTACTGTATACAGCTCAGCCCCAACCTCTTGTCCAAAGGACTAATCCTATATTTACAACTGTCTATTAAAAACTTCCACCTGAACTGTGCTACCTGCAAATCAAATTCACCTTATCTAAAATGAAACAAAGTATTATCCTCTACTCCATTTTCTGTTTCCTTATTCTTCTTTTTAACAAAATAATGGCATCACAATTCTCCCAGTCACACATGATAGAAACCTTGGTGTCATTTGACTCTGAGTATTATGAATCCTATTGACTCTAATAGCTGGCCCCTCCTTTCAATACTGCTGCCACCAGACCAGTTCAGGCCCTACTTTCCACTTTCCAGAACTACTGTTAAGAACCTCTTAAGTAATACTTGTTCTCCAGCTGTCTCTTTTTTGCAATTCAATAACTTCTCTTCATACACTTTCCACTCAGGTAAAGGCCAATTACAATATTTGCTATTGCCCAAATACATCCTAATGCTTTCCCCGCTATGTCTTTGCTCATATATTATATTTCTGTCTAAAAATTCCTCCCTTCCTCCCAAGCCAAAGATATCTGCCCAATTCCTTTTGGTCCTTCAAGGCCTACCTTAAATACCTCATCCTCCATGAAGCCTTCCCAGATCACCAAGTCACAAGTGACCTCTCTCTTCTTGGAACTCTCATGGTATTCTGCACCTCTGTTATACAATTATAGCGTATTTTGTATTACTTATTTATCTATAGCACCATGTATCATTTTTGTATCTCCTGAAGCACCTAGAAGTGTTTAATAATAATTCACATTTCTATAGCACCTTAAGGTTTACAAAGCACTTTTCTCACAATAAAGTATCATCATCCCCACTTTGCAGAAGAGGAAACTGAGTTTCGGAGGGATTAAGAGATTTGTCCTTGGTCACAAAAGTTAGCATGGGACCCAGTTCTCTTAACTCCATACATTACTTCATTTGATGGAAGTTTTTCAAATTTGCTTCTCCAAAGATCTTGGAGAACAATCAAAGGAAATCTAATGGCAATCGTGTCTATCTGGTAGGCCTTTTCAACTCTATGATTTCCTGAAAGTTCATAACTAATTTCAATCAATTAGGTGAATAGGTAATATATCTTATTCAACTCAGAGCAGCCTCATGGCTGCATAAAAGACAATTTGTCACCCTTTCAGAATTCAATAATCTTAGTATTAGCCTCTGCCAACCATCCTACCTCCCAGCTGATCACCACCTACAGCAAAAGCCTGGATCTGATCTGAGTGTCCTGGACTATGTGATATAACCCTGGCAAATGTTTTTCTCCATCAGGCCACAACCCAGGAGCTAAAGCTAGTTTAAGAAGTCTCAGCCTTCCCAAGACCTCAGTCAGTTGTCACTGAAGACTCTGGCTACCCAACACCTACAAAGGTGGTATTTTCATTTCCATTCAAAGCACTAATCACGCATACACTTTCCTGGCTAAGGCCTAGTCTAAGTTGCTCTAAGTTTGCTTTGTCAGTGTCAAAGGAAGTGCTGCATTTCAAAAAGCATCTTCATTCCTCCATCACTGAGCTGTTCTAAGCCTGTTTCTTCTTCTGCAAAGGGGAGATGACCTCTTTCTTGATTAATTGGGTTGTTAAGGATTAAAATCAATTCAACAAATGTCTATAAGTGCCTATGACCTATGTCAGATGAAAATGTAGGTGAAAAGTGTTTTTAGTACTGTAAAGTACTACAGAAATAGTTTACTTTTAACATCATCTTTGTTTTACAGAGTCCTCTGGAAGTAAAAGTCCGGTTAATCTAGGATTACTTCTCAGATCATTCTTTCCCTTCTGAAATCACCCTAGGACTCACTGTGAAGATGCTAGTATGCACACTGAAGGTTTTAGAAGTGAAAACAAAAAAACTATTTTGCTGGCACTGAGATCAGTGGCAAAAGCACAATATAACAATCCATGAGACTTACAGTTAATTATCAATTATCAATGCTAACAGAAAGGAGCAACAGTACAGATAATCCCCAACACCAGATAATATCATTTACTGTGGCATTTACTTTCTCACACACAGTCATACATCACCCTCCTTTCGCAGCCTTCTGCTACTGCCTGGGTGACAAGGGAAGCTTCTGAAAGCTTCAAAAGGGAGAGGCAACTCCAAGACCTGGCCAGGGCAGCAAAGAAGTGGAGATCTCATGTCCACTGGATATTGGAGAGCTGACTACCTGGAAAAGGATTAAATGTTTTCTATCCAGGAAAGGCATTTTTCTAAAGCCTGAAAGGAAAATAAGAAATTCTCCTATCTCCTCCAAAATTGAATGTCTGTCTGCAATGAAATCCAAACCACATAACGCACATGATCAAATCGCATAAAGGCATGATCAGGATGTGAAGTTTGCCAGGACTGAGAATTTCAGACATCACTACAATGATATTGAGGGATAAGGAAAGGGTTTGTGTCACCTTGTTCTTGTGAGGGGTTTCTCCTGCCTTATCATGGCATGGCCTCAATCCCATGGCACAAGCAGCTCTACACATCGGTCAGAGGTAACAGGCCAGAATCTGGTCATTATGGCAACAACGAAGGAGAAGGTGTGTCTAACTGGGAGTCAGGCCATGCAGGTGCTTGTGCACCACTACTTGAATTACCTCGGTTTGAAAGGCATTTCACCTCTTCAAGATTTTCATCTTTTCCACTGTATGCCTCATCTTTGTCCCTTTCAACATCACAATGATATTGTAAAGATTTTTATTTTCACCTAAGCCACAATTTCATTGAGATAGGGAACTCCTAGTGAGGAAAGTCTTTTTGTTAATGCAGAACAGCAACTGGTCTGCAACCTAGAGTTTAAAAACTGAGGTTGGTGAAACAGCTGGCACAAAGTCACATAGCCCATAAAAGCCACATCTACTATCCCATGCTGCCATATAAGAACACATAATCCATATGTGCATACTTTGTATTCTCTCTCATATTAACATGATTTGTAACCATGATTATCAATTGAAAACACAAGTATGAACTAAGGACATTAAATCAGCAATACATGACATAAAAATATTTAGCTTTTATGGCAAATTTCTATAGCATATTCCACAATAATACTTTAAAAATACTATTATCATATCATTGAATCATCAAATTTTAGAGCTTAAGGGAGCTTAAACTTCACCTAATCTAAACTCTCATTTTACAGATAAGGAAACAAAAACCCAGGGAAGTAACAAGGTCATCAGGGCAAGGACCCAATCCAGGTCATCTGGCTCCTAACCCAGTGCTCTCCTACCACTCCTACACTGCCTCTAGTACCACTATCATAGTTAATGGTACTTAGTGAGCACTTTCAGACTTCCTCAGAGAAGTGGCTTGTCCTGACACCAGAGGAAACAGAGACCCAAGCTCACAAGGACTGAAACAGCTCCAGTCTTGAAAACTGCAAATACCACCTTCAGAGATCTGTTTACACCAAAGAGTCTGTGGGTGAGAAACTAACAAATAAAATTAAAAGCATAAACATGGAATTGTCATGTGGCATAAGCTTAAAAAAAATCAGAACAGAAGCCCTTGTCTAATCCAGCTTTCCATACTCTCCAGGGAACACGAATCAGTCTATCGAGAGGATTTGCCTGAGCCAATGGCAATGGAGAGAAATGTTTTCTCAGGAAGGCAGAAATTTAATTAGCCAATTTAGAGTAATCTGCACACCACAAAAAGCCGCCCTTACCATTCTTGGACTGCTAGTCTCTGAAGGGCAATAGAACTCTACCCTTCTGAAGAGCACTTTGAAGGCCATCTATGACATCGTGCCCAGTTGACAACATGCCACACACAACATTTTCTCAGCTAACAGAAGGATCCTTGTACCCAGTAATGCTATGCTGACTGGAGCCTGGCACACCACCACCAAAAAAAAATCAGTGGGGTCCTGGGAGAGGACAAGGAGGGAAAGGGAATTGTTACCCTTTCAAAACAGCTGAAAGTAGTTCCAGAGTGAAGATTTTTCAAACTATGATATATATATATGTGTGTGTGTGTGTGTGTGTGTGTGTGTGTGTGTGTGATCATAGTCCTCCAGGCACACAGTAAAAGTGATAAAATGACCCCACATGAGAACTTAAATCAGGGATGATCAGGTAACAACACAAAAATAAGGGTGAAGCAGAAATCTATTATTTGCCCAGTGATTAGAGACATTTGTCAAACCTGAACGGGCTGCTGTGGAAATGATGACATCAGTATTATGATTTTTTTTAAACTCTTTCTTTCTTCAAAAGTTGATTTCTATACAGCAGGAAAAGGTAACATCAGTGTTGGTGGAGATGTAGTAGCTACAAGAAGGGAGTCAAAGGTCCTTGAAGTTTACTTTTTTAAGAATGTTTTTATTTTTTCTCAATTACCTGTAAAACAATTTTTAACATTTTTTAAATAATTTTTTTAATTCCAAATTCCCTCCCTCCTTTCCTTCCCCCATCCTTGAAAAGGCAAGCAATTTGATATAGATTATACACATAGAGTCATGCAAAGCATATTTCCATATTAGCCATGTTGCAAAAGAGAACAAAGATCAAAATAAAAAAAAAAAGAAAGTTTAAAAAGGATGCTTCAATTTGCATTCAGACTCCATCAGTTCTTTCTCTGGAGATGGATAGCATTTTTCATCATGAGTCCTTTGGAATTGTCTTGAATCAATGTACTGCTGAGAATAGTTAAGTCATTCACAGTTGTTCATCATACAATATTGCTGTTCCTGTGTACAACGTTCTCCTGGTTCTGCTCATTTCACTTTGCATCAGTTTGCATAAGTCTTCCCTAGTTGCTCCACCCCTGAAGTTTAAAAAGCAGAAGGCTCCACACCAGACCTGCATAATTTGGCAGTAGGCAGGGGATAAAATTAAAATAGGCTAAACTTCTTCGGGCTGCAGATGGGTTGTTAGCAGCTCACTTTCCAAATAAAGGTATAATTAAGAATTAAACTATTTTGCAAATAAACCACATTTTTTAAAAAAATCAATTAATTATACTTATTTAAGATTTTTATCATGAAATCACATTAATGTTTAAAAAAACTACTTTGCTAAGTGGTATGAGTTTTAATACATTTTTTCAGGTTCTCTTACTGTTTACATCTAGTTAATGGGACATATTACACTTCTTGTCAGCAATCAGCTTATGGTACTCCGGAATCATGTTTGAAATTGATTTCTTTAGAAATCTGAAAACTAACCTTAGTAGCCACCTCATTTTCTGAGTTTACTTTCTTCAAAAACAATTGTTCCCCACTGAGATTTTTCAACAATATGGACATTTTAATTCTTTTTTCATTGGTGTCCAATTTGTTTAAGTCAAGATGTTTTGATTCGAAATGGTGACAAAGACTGTATTCCTTCAGAATGGCTATTACTTCTCAGCAAACATGGCACAATAATTTGTCTCTCATGTAAGCAAACAAGTATCTATTTGTCCACTCCAGATTAAACACTCTATGTTCTGATTTGATCTTCCATTCCTTTTATTACCCATTTTACAAAGTCACCCCAAAATCTTCAATGTTAGAACCAAAAAATCTCCACAGCAACTGCTCACATACAAAGAAATACTCAACTGAGTGTCTGACCTTGGAGAGAGCGCCAGTTACTCATGTAACTTGGAAGGCGCTGTGCAGCAAGGGAGGGAAAGAAGCCCTCACATTGTTGCCGCTCATCACACAGTGGGCATCAGCTGCGTTGGCCCGTGGCTACGCTCACTTTGTGGGTGAGAAACTTAAAAGATGCTTACTGGTGTTCAACACCAGTAAGGACCAAAAACACAGCTAAAAAATACAACTCACACTCCTCTAAGACTAAAGACAGACTGATGACGGTTGGCTGCTGTGGGTCATGTGACGAACAGGAGAGAGCGCGCAGTGGCAACCCACCTGCCAAGTTACATGATGGGCACCACAGTGACTAGTGGACTGGTTACATCTTTACTTTCTTGTACATCCTCTCCATTTTTAACGGACTGCCTGAAATCCTTTGGTGGGCCACAAACAGCTCATGGGTCACATGTCGTGCAGGCCTGCTCTACACCAAGGCAAGTGGCCACAGCAGGAAAATGCTCTATCACTGCTTCAGTACTTTGAAGCCCTGCAAACTCTCCATTGGAGATATGCCCTCCACCCACAAAGGTACTAGCCCTTAACAGCTCAGAAAATCATCTTCCAAGTGCTGGGGTAGAAATGCTCATCCCTGGCAGCCAAGCTGGCAATGAACCTCTTCTAATTTAGCTAAGTTAGTCATCAGACAATAGACACACAGACCATCACAGATCCCATACTCAGATCTTCCAGCTTGGTAGGGTCTACCAGAGCTTGCACATCACTAGCACAATCTCCTAGAACTCAGTCACCTCTATGCTACAAAGAGGCACCACTGATTGGAGCGCTGAGCCCCAAATCAAGAAGATCTGAATTGATATCCAACCTCATACACTGACTAGCTGTGTGACCCTGGGCACGTCACTTAACCTCTCTCAGATTCAGTGTCCTCATATGTAAATGGGGATAATAATAGCACTGACCTGCTATGAGGAGCAAATGAGTATGTCCCTCCTCAAATCACTTAATTATCTAGGGCCCCGGACCACTCTGTTAGACTATAGCTATTCTGGGAGTTCAAATACTGTGAAATTTGCTAAATGATACCAGGCTGCATATAATGCAACTAAGGGTACTACCCAATCTGCACTTGCCTGTCGTGGCATGTGAACGTGCTGTGCTGCTACAAACTATGTTATAAACAACCGAGAGACCTTAACAAAATGGGCAAAAGGAAGAACACTTCAGATGTAAACACTGCCCGCACAAAAAGGAAAGGTTTGCTACTACATTAGAACAAAAATTTTATAACTGAATATATAAACAAGGTCATAGTAATCCTGAAAAAGGACAAGATGTTATGTCTGAATCTATAGAACAGGTTATTATGAAACATGCAGGCAAAATAAAATAAAAAGGCAAAGTTGCATCAGCTTTTTGTGATTTGCAAACAACCACAAGGAACAGACATGTCAGAATGACAGAAATATCTGGATGAGCTGAAGATTGCAATTAAAATTTATTTCTTCTTAGCAGAGCAGCCATTCAAAAAGATGCTTTAAGTTTACAATATTTAAAGCAGTGAACAGAAAATGGAAATGAAGTGAATGGTGACAAAACTTTTACTGTGAACATTGCTTGGTTTGATGGCTTTAAAAACTGAGATCAATTGCATAACGCTAAAATTAGCAGACTAGCAGCCAGTGCAGATAAGGATGTGATAACTAAATATTATAATGTTTTGAAGAAAACTATCAAAGAAAATGGATACACTGACCAACAGATGTTTAATGGGGATGAAACAGGTTTTTTCTGGAAAAGGATATGTTCCAGAACTTAGATTTCTAAGAAAGAAAAAAAAGACTTGGATTTTAAAGTGCCTAAGGATCACCTAACACTGAGATTTTAAATTAAAACCAATGCTTATCAGTCTTGAAATCAGCACACTCTGAGAGGCTCCAACCATCAATCACTTCCAGTTGTATGGTAGTCAAAACAAGAAAGCACTGGTGATTGAAGCTGTTTGTGAGGACAAGTTTTCAGGTTATTCTGGCCCAGCTGTTGAAACATATTGCAAAGACAACAATAGTGTGTTTAAAGCATTACTGATTTTAAATAATGCCCTGGGCCATCCAACTACAGTTAATTCATTATGTAAGAATGTAAGTATGTGAATTCTTGGAGATGTGGATAAAGCTCTCCACAACTACCAGAGAATATATGAAGATTTAAAGAGAAGACAATTCAGTCTCCATTGCCAAAATATTTTAGACAGAAACATTTTCATTATCTCATCAGCATCAAGCCTGTCTTTAGGTATGACACATAGCAATTTTTAAAAAAAAACTTTTTATAACTCCTCAATCACTGTGCAATAAACTTATTTTAAATCTTTTTCATTGCATATTTACATTGGGCTAGAACCAATTACCATATTACATATCATTATAACTGTGAATAATGTAAATTCGAATAATGTGACAGCAGAGAAGATACGTATCTTTACTGCTAGAGTAAGATTCCTCATGATGATGCAATCACCAGTCCAACAGGTGTAATCATCATTGTCATAGCTAATACGTATATAGCGCTTTCAGGTCTGAAAAGCATTTTACACACATTACTTATCGCAATTAATCATCACCATAATCCTGATCTGAGCAAGGGCTACTATCGTTCCCCTGTTGCAGATGAGGAAGCTAAAACACAGAGAGGTTAAATGACCTGCCAAGGGTCATACAGCTAGAAATTATTTATGGTGGATCTGAACCCACATCTTCCTGACTCCAAGTTCCAAACTCTACATAACCTAGTTCTCATGCCACCTCCTCCATATGTTTTCTGACTCTTCTACTCACAGAACTCTGTATAATCTTCATGGTGCTTCTATCTTGCCTTGTAGTACAGTTATTTGTACACAAGTATTGTCCACCCTCCTAGATTATAAATTCTTTCAGGGGAAGAAACACAGGGAAAGACCCTAGGAACAGAAGAAAGAGTAATGAATTGAGAGTCAAAGGACCAGAGTTAAAATCCTGGGTCTACTACTTACTGACTGTGTCACCTTGGGCAAGTCACAGTGAAACTTTTGGGGCCTCAGTTTCCTTATCTTTAAAATTCGGATGTTGGAATAGATGGTCTCTAAGGTCTAAATCCATGATCTTGTTCCTCTTTATGCAATTAAACACCAAGCACAGCACTTTGCACATAGGAGGTCCACAGTAAATATCTGAAAGAAATATAACTTGATATCAACAAAGATCAAAGTCCCATATTTCACTAAACCTAGTCCAAATGGACAGGGCAGTAAGAATCCAAAGTGTTTTTCCTGTTTTTGTTTTTTAGCAACCTAACAACCACTGACCTTTAGAGAAATCACTGAGGAATCCTTTTCTAGGTAGGAGAGAGTCAGAGAAAATCCCTGCACAGCTGAAGTATTAATCAGGACAAGCTAGAGGCATAGCCAGATAGCAGACAAGCTTCAACTGCTTTGGTGCTACAGGTTAACACTTTGAGAGGCCATCCTACATGATCCAATACTGTAATGGGGTAGGTGGGTCAGAAACTGGCTTAAAATAGCAATAAAGACACTCAAATCTCATTCCCCAGGCTGAGGGCCCTAAGGCTTTTGCTTTAGTACTAAATTAATTATATCCCTATTCTATTCCCTCAGGCCAAGGTTTACTTCTAAAAGAACTACGAAGAAAACTTAACTAATCACACTACTAGCCTCTCCTTTTTAGTAGAATCTATATTACTAGTAAATACTGACTGCTTAAGGCAGCTTTGAAGTTTAAGCAATTAGATTTAAGATCATTGTGATCAATAAAGGAATCTAATTGGAAAGAAAGATTAGAAGAAAAGGAAAGTGGCCAACCCACTTTTTGAAACTTAATTTAGGACTGGGGGTGGGGGCAGGATGAGGGTTAGGGGATGGGGTGAGAGAAAGGAAGGAAGCAAAAGTCTGGTCAAGAGGTGTAGAGAGCCTGAACTAGGGTGGGAAGCAAATAAGTCGCAAGGAGGGATGTGAAGGTAAGCTCAGTAAGATTTGGCAACTAATTGGATATACATGAAGAAAGAAAGTAATAATTACACATTAAGTCATGTAAAATTATACTGAACCCTAACTATACTTTTGGGGTCAACAGCTTGACATTTAAATATAATTGAAATGTAGTCCTCCTAAAATTCTCTTCAATGGCCACCCTCCTATCCTCCAGTCCCAAGATTCCTCTAATTTCCCAATATCCCTTCCATTGCAAGAACAAAGAATACTTTAAGCTGTCTAATTTAGAACCTATTCAAATCCTATTTGTTTAATAGACATTTAGCTGATAGAAAGAGATATTTCTAATGTCATGCTGGAGGTGACCATGACATTAAAAGCAAATATCTGTAAGTCTTCTAAGAAAGGATAAATAAATATACCTTACCTATTTGCTTGACTGTGCCAAGGCATTAAGGAATCAATATAGGACGATTTAAATCGTTTGGGGCAATGACTCAAAGATGCCAAAACCAGTAAGCAGACTATGTCAAACAGGTAGCAATTTTTTGTGGGTATTCAAATTTCTATTTTGTTTTTGAAGATGGATTGAGTGTTGGGGAAAAAGGTAAAAATCAACATTTGGAAAAGTTTTACAAAACACTGTATAATACAGAAGGAAGTATGTCTGAGCTTCAATATAAACAAAAAGCTAAATTTCCCCCTTCCAAAGAGTCAGTTTCAAAAGAAGACAAGCCCCTGGGAAACAAAAATTAAATAAAAATTGACACCTCAAAGGGTCGTATTTTAGTTTACTTGTGTTGCTGTTGTTGAGTCATTTCAATTGTGTCCAATTGTATTTTGAGGTTTTCTTGGCAAGGCTATTGGAGTGATTTGCCATTCCCTTCTCCAGCTCATGTTACAGATGAGGAAACTGAAGCAAACCGAGTCAAGTGACTTGCCCAGGGTCACACAGGTAGGAAGAAGAATCTTCCTGATTCCCAGCCCAGTGCTCTGTGCACTATGGTGTCCCCTAGCTGTATATTCAGGTGTTTTTCCTTCTACTTATGTGCCTTAGGGTTTTCTTGGAAAAACAGCAGCATGCACTCGAATCCATAGTTCAATGTGCACAACACCTAGAACAAGAAGCAATCGGGTGCCTAACAGAGGCTCTGAACAAGCTTCATCCAGAGAGAAGCAACAGAAAGACAAAGCTGGATAGAAGGGAGAACAAAGATGTGGATAATCAATGCGCTGAATAAATCAGCATCTGAATTACTGACAATTAGATTACGAAACAACTCTATACAGAAGAAAGTTATAATGGGGCTCTTCCATTCTTTCTCTCTGCTCTTCATGAGCATTGCACAGATCAGAGAATACTGAGCAAGAACCACGGATGTGAATCCTGTTACTTATTATTAGTTTAACTTTGGGCAACTCATTTCCCTTCTCTGGACTCGATTTCTTATGTGTAAAATGAAGTAGGAGTTAGACTATAAGACCTTCCCAGCTATAAGCTGTGCCATCTCCCTATCACCTGACTTTCAGGTCAATAAGATTACAATTCCAAGCCACATAAAAGAAAATAGAATTTTTATGCATTTCTAGCTAATTTGAAGCTGAAAAAAAAAGATTCTGCGTGTTCACTTTAAGGTTTGAAAAGTGTTTTTATACATTATCTAACTTGATCCTCATAACAACTTTGTGAGGTAGGTGCTATTATTAATCCCCACTTTACAGATGAGAAAACTAAAACCAAGATGTTAAAGACTTGGCCAAGGTCTGCTGATAACTGTCCATCTGAAATCCAGCCCCATTCTCTGGAGATCCAGTCCAAACTGCATCTCCTATAAGCATCTCAAATTCACTATGTCCAAAAGAACTCACTAGCCTATCCCTCAAACAGACCCCTCTTCCCAATTTTCTGTCTAAGGCACCACCATCTTTCCAGTTACCTAGGTTCACAAGCTTGATTCCTCACCCTCACTCACCCCAGATATCCAACCAGTTGTTAAATTTTGTCATTTCTACCCACACGTCTTACACATACATTCCCTTCAATATTCCTCACTTGGCCACCACTTCAGTTCAGTCTCCCATCACCACTCATTTGAATTAATGAAATTACTTCTTCATTTGTCATCCTGCTTTGAGTCTCTCACCACCCCAATCATCCTCTATCCAGCTGCCAAAATGATTTTCAAAAAGTGCAGGTCACCTCCCCTATACAATAAATTCCTCTTACTTGCAGGATCAAATATGAACTCCTGTGTTTGGCATATAAAACTCTTTATAACCTGATCACAACCTACTTGTCGAGCCTGATTGTGCACGTCTTCCCTTCACACACACTATGCACAGCCAAACTTCCCTTTCTCATCTCAGCCTTTGGACCAGCTGCCCCCAGGCCTGGAATGCTCTCCCTCCTCACATCTGCCTCTTAGAATTCCCAGCTTCTATCACAGCTCAGCTCAAAGTATCACCTTCTACATGAAGCTTTCATGATCTACTAGCTACTAGCAGTGCCTTACCTGCAATATCCCATATACCCATTCACATATCCAACATCTCTCCTCATTAGACTGTCAATTCTTCAAAGGCAGGAGCTTTCTATACATATATATATATGTATATATATACATATATATATATTTGTCTTTGTACCCCCAGATCCTAGCACAGAGAAATTACTTAATATTTATTAATTTGATTAAATGACAAAAAGACCATCACAAAACCATCATTGTGATTATCATTGCGCAACACTGTGTTTAAAGCCTAAGCTATTTATTCCATTGTCTATTGATACTGGCACATAAAATCTGCTAGTTTGTCTAATTTCTCCTTTTTAATTATGAAGTCCTTGAAGGAGGGAACTTAGCTTCTTCTCATGGCATCTAATTCTGCCCACAGTAAGTGATCAATACATGAATTCCTAGACTACCAATGACCCAAGCATTAACAAAAGCCAATAACCATCTCATGAGAGAGCACTAG
This sequence comes from Trichosurus vulpecula, assembly GCF_011100635.1. NCBI lineage: Eukaryota > Metazoa > Chordata > Mammalia > Diprotodontia > Phalangeridae > Trichosurus > Trichosurus vulpecula. The sequence goes on along the minus strand of NC_050576.1, from coordinate 103,034,984 downwards.
CTATTCAAATGATTCAAGTCTTGCAGTGTTTCTTACTTGGTTGGGCATTTATTATTCCTTTACCTGATGGGAAGAAGGAAGGGTAAGTACATCAAGCGGACAGTTAGAAACATTTTGTTCTGTCCTTTCTCCTAAGAGTGTTAATGTTGTGTAACTACCTGCAACTCTCAGAGAATCAAAACAAAATACCTCCACTCCCTGCCAGCACCAAGATGCTGGTTTGTTTTCTTAACAGGCTGGCCAGAAACAAGGAGACAAACCAGGAATCCAGCCCAGAGAATCCTTTCTGAGCACTGGACTTGGACTCGGAAAATCAAGGAAACCAAATAGCATCCCACTTCATATCAGGGCAAAAATTAAATTTATCAATTTTCTACATCCATCCCATTACATAGTCCAAACCAACCTAACATAATTTTGCTACCGTGAATTAAGCAATCCGGACAGCCACAATTAAGAGTCCCTTATAAATAGCATCAGCCTGCTGGCAAAGTCCGGAAATGGACAGTAAGTGATCAGAGTCACATCTCAGAGTATGAGCAGAGAGAGAACCATTCTTAGTTTTGGCCTGGAAAGGCAATGACGTAAAAAAGGTTGGCCAGGGCAAGTGGTCATTCTGCATACTGTACATTGCTGGAAACTTTGCAACCAAGGTTAAGGACTAGGAAGCCACAGCCTAGAGATTGCTTTTCCCTGAGACTCCCCAACAAGGTCAGTTTATTAGAGTGAGAAAGCACAAGTTCTAAAAAATCAGTATGACTCCCTGTGCTTCCAGTTTTTCAAGACTTCAAGGAAGCTGTGGTGCACAGAGTTATTTGTTTTAGAGGGTTAGTTAGAAGCTGACTAGCTAGAAAATTTCAAATATTCTAAAAGTCTGGCTATTAAAGCTGTAGTAGCTACAGCTGAAGACTCTACCTTGCCAACATGGTACAGCAGAAGGAACGCTGGCCTTAATGGCCAGCTCGGTCCCAGCTCTTATCCTCCCCACCTACAGGACCATAGGTATATCCCTCAATCTCTCTAGGCCTCAGTTTTCGCTTCTGCAAAATGATGGTTGTACTGCCTACCTCAGAGGCTCTTTGTGAGGAGAGTGCTTTGCAAACCATTTTAATTTATTGATAAAGGGAATTCCCTGTGAGTTCCTTCCAATGCTGACTAGAATCTGCTTAGTAACTTGTAATCTTACACTGAAGGACTCTGATCAATGCAATGGCCAACCCCAATTCCAGAGGACAACTAATGAACACTGTCCCGCTCCTGGCTGAGGTGATGAATTGAAGATGCAGAATGAGACGAACATTTTTGGATATGGCTAATGTTGGCATTTGTTTTGCTTGACTATGCATATTTCTTACAAGGATTTTGCTTTTCTTTTTTCAGTGAGAACATGAAAATCTGTTGGTTGAAATAATGAAAATAATTCTTAAAGAAAACTTACAATCTCAGAGAACTGACTAGAATACTGAAAGGTTAAGTGACTCATCCAGGGTCAGTCAGTCAATAAAATATTTATTAAACACTTTCTGTGTGCTAGGCACTGTGTTAAGCAAAGGGGATACAAAGAAAGGGAGAAGGCAGCCTTAGCCTCTGAGGAGTGCACAGTCTAATGAGGGAGATGATATGCAAACAACTATGTACAAACAATCAGGGTAAACAGGAAATAATTAAGGGAAGGATGGCACTAGAATTAAGAGGGGTTGCAGAAGGCTTCCTGTAAAAGGTGGGATTTTAGCTAGGGACTTGGAAAGCCAGAGAAGCCAAGAGGCAAAGATGAGGAAAGAGAACATTCTAATACAGAGACACCTGTCAGAGTCAGGACCCAGATGTTCTTGATTCTAAAGCTAGCTCTTTATCCACACCTTGTTGCCTCTCATGAAACATTTAAATAGTTTCTCGAGCATTCCACAGTACCCTCCTGCCCCACCTTCTCAGCTGAGGACATCACCAAAAAATTAAGCCATTTACCAAAAGCTCCCTTTTCTCCCCTCCTCCTTATCCATCTCACATCACTCAGACATCTTCCCCCTCTGTCACTGTATGATAAAAAACGGTCTTTCTATTTGCCAAAGTCAATCTAAATTGCCCCTTTGATCCCATCCCCTCCCATTCTCTCCAGAAAATTGCTCCCACTAGCATCCCACTCTATTTTCAATGTCCCTTTAGTTAATAAAACAAATTTATTACTTAACAAATTCCAAGAGTGTCATTCAATTCAACGGTAAAAAAGTGTGTGCTCTGACAAAAGTTAAGACTGGCTTTCAAGGACTATATTCTAGATATCTACGGCCTTAGTCCTCAAGCTGCTGAAAGCAAAGGATGAATCAAAATGACAGCGTTAACAGCATTCAGCTCTTGCCCCAGGGATCCACAAATGTTATACACACAAACATCAATATTTCTTTGAAAAAGGAAGAAGTTCTCAATAACAAAGCTCTGGAGGTACATATAAGGCAAGAGAGTCCAACGGGGCAACTAAAATCAGGAGATAGGTATTTGCTAGGAAGGCCCCGGGGGAAGTGAAGAGCTGGAGCCAGAGCACCACTGCCAAGCTAACTCACAGGAAAGAGTGAATGCCCATTCTCAAAAGGAAAGATATGAACTATGATTATCCAAATCGCAAATCATATTCAATAACCTTCTTTAGAACCTATTTCCCACTAACAACACAAACCCCAACAGATTCATGTTTCCACTGGGGAAGAAGTCCTAGGCTTAAGGTGATGCAATTAAATAATGAGAACCCCTTTCCCTTCAGAGACTTCTATGTGCCTTCCTGAAAGGATCTGAAGGGCTCTGTTTGTCTCCACAACTCAATCCTGGTTTGTTGGAAAATTGAAGAGAATTTATAATAATTAAAACTTACTGGATGCCTAAGCTGAAGTGTTGGACTGAATCTTCTCTCAAACTGCCGCTCAAAACAAATAAGATCTGGAAAAGCCACAAACTAAGTAATAAATCATCCCCTCTTTGCCAACCAAGGGTAAACATAAAACCCCCTCAACATGGTTAAGCATATGCAAAATTTGAGCCAGCTAAAGGCACTACTGGTAACTCATTAAAAGCAGAATTAATGAGAGAAAGACATGGGAAGGCCTACCCCTACCCAGCAACAATAACAACAAACAACAAGAAACTCGAGCCAGAAGGGACTAGACTGAGTTTAGTCTGGCAGTTATTAAAGTACCCCTTTATTCTCTTAAAAATTATGAAGGACCCCTTCCCCCCAAGAGCTCTTATTGATGTGGATTATATATAACCTTATTTATCATATTAGAAATTAAAATGTCAGTGTTATTATGAAAATAGTTTTAACCTCACAGACTCCCCTCCCCAAAGGGTCTTGGAGACCCTCAGGAATCCCCCCCAGACCATTCTTTGAGGACTCTGATCTAATACAACTCCAATCTATTTAACTTAAAATACTATTTAAATTAAAATCTTCAATGGTTATAGAAAGGAACTTTGCTGCTCTTCTTCATAAAAGCCCTCTAGAGACCTTGAGATGGTGATTAAATCCTTCAAGGCTACCTCAGCAGCAGGGAGTAGAAAGGAATTTCTATTGCAGACCTTTTTGGAAAATGAAGATGTAATTTTTTTGTTTTAAGAGTTCTGATTTTCTTTCTAACCATTTCAGAAATGTGTTTCCAACTTCTCTGCACCTGATGCCGTTAATTATCCTGTCATGCTTAAAATGTTTTCCACTTTCAGTTTTCAAGCAATGACCCATTACTCTGGTTCTCCTAGCTTTGTAATCACTGCTCTTTTTCTTCCTCCTTCTCCCTAAATGTGGGCATTCCTTAAGGTTCAGTTCTTGGCCTTTTGTTCTTCTCTTCTTTTGAGATCTCATGGATCCAGCTATCACTTCTATGTGAATGACTCCCAATTCTATACCTCAAGCCGCAGCTTCTGTCCCAAACTAGGGACTAGAGCTAAACACTTGCATTTGGCTGTCACTTCAAACTCAACAAACTAGCTTATTAACTACCCCCCAAATAGTTTTTTCTCTTGCCTCTATCTATATTTGTGGCATTGCCATTCTCCCAGTCAGAGTTATGACTCCCCCTCGCTTTTGCTCTGCATAGCCAGTCACCAAGTCCTGGAGATTCTTCCTTTTCACTTCCTTTAGCATCCATTCTTTCCTTTCCAATTCTGTCACTATTTTAGTTCAAGCCCTCATTACCTCATACCTGGCTTATTGTAAAAGTAACTCATTGGCTCCTTTCTACAACCATTTTTCCCTTCAATCTATCGAGTACACTTCCAGCAAATTTCTTTTGAAAACATTTTCATCATGCTCAAAAATGTTTAGTGCCTCCCCAATGCCACCAAATAAAGTCTAAATTCTTTAGCCTATCATTCTGGGCCCTGCACAAACTTGCCCCAAACCACCCTTATCTCCACAACATGAACCATGTTTACAGTCTTACTGAGTCACTACTTGGTCTGGCTTGGTAGAAAGTATGCTGGACTTAGAGTCAGGAACCTCGGGTTCAAATCTTGCCTTCGAAATTTAATGACTGTAGGCCGAGAGGCCAATATTAAACCCTTCAGAACCTCTTTTTCTTCATCCGCAAAATGGAGATAACAATACTTGTACTACCTCCTGAGATTATGAAGGAAATGCTCAGCAAATCTTAATGTTCTATGTCAATCAGCCATGCTGAGCTTTCTCCCCAAAATATACTTTTCCTTTCCATGAGTCTAAATCCTACCCATCTTTCAAGGTCAATTCAGATCCTACTTCTTTTTATTAACCCCTTCCTAACTTCTGTTTTCTCTCTAATGACAGAATTGTTCTTTCCCTTCCATTTCAGAATTCTTTTACTATATATTCTATTGATTCAGCATTTATCTTATTGCATGTTAATAGTAATTTGTCCAGGTATATGTCCATCATGTGTCACTAGGTGGGGGTAGGGGCTGTCTTTAGGCTCTTTGTATTATCCATGCCTAATAAATAATAGGAACTCAATGAGTATTTGATTATTATCCCTGCACCAAAAAAAATGGAAAAGCACCAGGTAGTTTAGGGATAGAAAACAAGTCCCCTCTGACTCTAGTCCTATCCATTATCATATTATTTAATATTTATGATCTATTGAATAGCTCTAAGATCCTTTTCTTCAGCTTTGCAGAAAGTAATCCACAGGGATAATAATCTATGCCAGATAAATGGTAAAGATTGAGCGCATGGGGGGGGGCGGAGCCAAGATGGCAGCCAGAAAGCAGGGACCAGCGTGAGCTCCCGGCCGAGTCCCTCCAAAAACCTATTAAAAAATAGCTCTGAACCAATTCTAGAACTGCAGAATCCACAAAACAGCAGAGGGAAGCAGGGCTCCAGCCCAGGACAGCCTGGATGGTCTCTGGGTGAGGTCTATCCCACACGGAGCTGGGAGCGGAGCACAGCAGAGCCCAGTGTGAACGGCTCGGACCACCCAGACCAGGAGCCAGGCGGAGAGGGCCCTGGCGCCCTGAATCAGTGAGCTGCGGCAGTTACCAGACTTCTCAACCCACAAACACCAAAGACAGCGGAGAAGGTTAGTGGGAAATGTTGCGGGAGTGGAAGGAGTTCGTGGTTCCAGCAGAGGTGGGGCAGCTACAGCTGCTGTTGCTTCTGGCCCCAGGCCCACCTGGTGGGAGGAATTAAGTGGCAGATCAGAGCAGGAGTGCACAGCCTGCTGAAGATTTAAGCCCAGTCCGGGTTGAGGGTTCTTGAGGAAGGAGCAATGCTGGTGTGGCAGAGCTGGCACATCCCCCCCAAACGTGGAACATAGAACTCTTTAGTCTGCAAGCAGTCATACCCCACTGAAAAACTCAAGGGTCAAGTCAGTTGGTTGGAAATATGGCCAGGCAGCGAAAATGCACCCAGATTCAGTCTCAGACATTGCATTCTTTCTTTGGTGACAAAGAAGACCAAAACATACAGACAGAAGAAGTTAACAAAGTCAAAGAGTCTACAAAAGAAATCTCCAAGAAAAACATGAACTGGTCCCAGGCCATGGAAGAGCTCAAAAAGGATTTGGAAAAGCAAGTTAGAGAAGTAGAGGAAAAATTGGGAAGAGAAATGAGAAGGATGCGAGAAAACCATGAAAAACAAGTCAATGACTTGCTAAAGGAGACCCAAAAAAATACTGAAAAATACACTGAAGAAAACAACACCTTAAAAAATAGACTAACTCAAATGGCAAAAGAGCTCCAAAAAGCCAATGAGGAGAAGAATGCCTTGAAAGGCAGAATTAGCCAAATGGAAAAGGAGGTCCAAAAGACCACTGAAGAAAATACCACCTTAAAAATCAGATTGGAGCAAGTGGAAGCTAGTGACTTTATGAGAAATCAAGATATTATCAAACAGAACCAAAGGAATGAAAAAATGGAAGACAATGTCAAATATCTCATTGGAAAAACCACTGACCTGGAAAATAGATCCAGGAGAGAGAATTTAAAAATTATTGGACTACCTGAAAGCCATGATCAAAAAAAGAGCCTAGATATCATCTTTCAAGAAATTATCAAGGAGAACTGCCCTGATATTCTAGAGCCACAGGGCAAAATAGAAATTGAAAGAATCCATCGATCACCTCCTCAAATAGATCCCAAAAAGAAATCTCCTAGGAATACTGTCGCCAAATTCCAGAGCTCCCAGATCAAGGAGAAAATACTGCAAGCAGCCAGAAAGAAACAACTTGAGTATTGTGGAAACCCAATCAGAATAACCCAAGATCTGGCAGCTTCTACATTAAGAGATTGAAGGGCTTGGAATACGATATTCCGGAGGTCAATGGAGCTAGGATTAAAACCTAGAATCACCTACCCAGCAAAACTGAGTATCATGCTCCAAGGCAAAATATGGACTTTCAATAAAATAGAGGACTTTCAAGCTTTCTCAGTGAAAAGACCAGAACTGAATAGAAAATTTGACTTTCAAACACAAGAATCAAGAGAAGCATGAAAAGGTAATCAAGAAACAGAAATTGCAAGGGACTTACTAAAGTTAAACTGTTTTGTTTACATTCCTACATGGAAAGATGACATGTATGACTCATGAGACCTCAGTATTAGGGTAGCTGAAGGGAATATGCATATATATATATATATATATATATATATGTTTTTGTATATATATATAAGTGAATGTGTATGTATGTATATATCTATGTGTATATATGTATATATATATGTGTGTGTGTGTATATATATATATAAAAGAGAGAGAGAGAACAGACACAGGGTGAGTTGAAGATGAAGGGAAGATATCTAAAAGAAATAAAAAATCAAATTAAGGGATGAGAGAGGAACATACTGAGAGAGGGAGATAGGGAGAGATAGAATGGGGTGGATTATCTCGCATAAAGGTGGCAAGAGGAAGCAGTTCTGTGGGAGGAGGGGAGAGGACAGGTGAGGGGGGAATGAGTGAACCTTGATCTCATCAGATTTGGCCTGAGGAGGGAATACCATACATACCCAATTGGGTATCTTACCCCACAGGAAAGAAGAGGGAAGAAGATAAAAAGGGGGGGAGATGATGGAGGGGAGGGCAGATGGGGGTGGAGGTAATCAAAAACAAACACTTTTGAAAGGGGACAGGGTAAAGGGAGAAAATTCAATAAAGCGGGATGGGTTGGGAAGGAGCAAAATATAGTTAGTCTTTCACAACATGAGTATTGTGGAAGGGTTATACATAATGATACACATGTGGCCTATGTTGAATTGCTTGACTCTTAGGGAGGGTGGGTGGGAAGGGAAGAGGGGAGAGAATTTGGAACTCAAAGTTTTAAAAACAAATGTTCAAAAACAAAAACAAAAAAAAAAAGGTTTTTGCATGCAACTAGAAAATAAGATACACAGGCAATGGGGCATAAAAATTTATCTTGCCCTACAAGAAAGGAAGGGAAAAGGCGATGGGAGGGGAGTAGGGTGATAGAGGGGAGGGCTGACTGGGGAACAGGGCAACCAGAATATATGCCATCTTGGAGTGGGGGGAGGGTAGAAATGGGGAGAAAATTTATAATTCAAACTCTTGTGAAAATCAATGCTGAAAACTAAATGTTAAATAAATAAATTTAAATTAAATTAAAAAGATTGAGCTCATTTATTCCTTGAACACTAAGTAGGAGGGGTGGGCAGAGAAAAGGAATTGACTTTGTATGGGTTAGTAAAGTGCTGGTCCTCATGTATAAGGCAATGTTACATATAAACCCAGTGCCTATACTTAGACATAGCTTATTTTCAATTGAATCATAAATTCCAACCTAATTCTATCATTTGGTTACAGTATAGTTTGCTACTTTTAAACCTATAATACTTGTGACAAAGCAAGCTGCAAGAATTCTGTAAAAACCTTCAAAACTAGAAGAAAGCTATTCATAATTGGAGTGTTCATCAACCCATAGTCTCTGAGGCCAAGGATCTAAAACTTAGGATACTGGCATATCTTAAATCCTGGTTCTCTCTCTTTCTAGATTTCCTATTCTTTAAAAATAAAAGAACCATGCCATGCAACCCCTAATATCTCATACTACACATCAAACTGAAAGACAACTAATGAAAAATCACAAATGAGAAGCAGAAATCAAAGAAGAAAACCACATATCTATATAAAAGAAGTCTGGGACAATTACGATAGAATTTAAACTAAAAACGCCTTCTACCTGGATACTATCCCTAAAATATCAGGCAGAGTGGTCCACTACACTTCTTTTACCACCATCCTTTCCTTACTCAACATACATCATTGTTCCACATAAAGGCAACCTTGGTGAAAGCTAGACTGAAATAACTAAGCTCTGCTTTCAAGAATACTTTTTCACTCATTAATCCCTTCAACCTTTTCATAGACATGGGGGAATTTCATCTTTGCTCGTTTGTGAAGTATAAATACCACTCTGGACTTTTTGTTCCTTACCTTGAATTTCTGAGATGCTCACTTCTTCACAGAAACTTTATCAGATTAGAACTAGTTTTGAAAAAATAAGAGGAGGAAGAACCTTAGACAAAAAACAAATATATTTTGTAATACTACCTTGAATCTAATGTTTATCTTCAAAAAATACCTCAAATACGTCTATCTTAAATTTAATATTCATTCAACAGGATATATGCGCTATTGAACACCTACTATATAATCTTTTACGCTGGTATAATGTTTCATCATCACAAAGTATTTTACTATCTATTATCTCAGTGGATCCTCATAACAACCTTGTGAAAGAAGTAGTACCAGTATTATCAATCCCATTAGACATGAGGAAACTGAGGCTCCAAGAGTCTAAAGACTTATCCAGGCAGGTTAGGACAGCTGCCATCAGGCTCAGAACTCGATCTTCAGGTTCTGGCCCAAAGTTCTTTCTACTCAGCCACCATTCAGATACAAACTACTTCGTATGCAGCTATGGGGGCACACAAGTGAATGAGGCTCAGTTCTACCTCCCAGTTTATAATATGATATAGAAGATGAAGACACAAAATAATACAATGCAAAGGGTATAAACAAAGCAGTAAGCAAGAGAAGCCTATTTCTACCACCTATGATGAAAGCATCCCTAACAATCAGAGCTGTCTGTCCAGCTCTGTAAGGGGCTCTTCCTACAAGGATTAAATTCACTATCTCTGGAAAGCTTCAAGCAGAAGCAGATAACCACTTGATGTTGTAGAAGAGATTCCTACCGCCATCTAAATGTATGCTTTTATCGCTAATATTATTCAGATACACAATGAACTGAATCACCCTCTGAGGTCCCTTCTAACTCTGAGATTCTAAGGACATGACAAGTAGTACAGACAGTAAGTACTAGAGGAGTTAAAGTGGGAAGATCACTTACATTTATGAATCACAGAGCTGATGAATGCCAGTTAGAGCAGTTCCTTCACCCAATGGAGATGAAGATAGAGATGGAGGAGGGGAAAGAACATGAAAATAGAAACAGATAGAGTGACTGAAAAACATCCCGGAGTGTGCAAGATCTGCCTCCAAACGAATTCTACCAACTCTTGTGTTTAGATTTGCTCACCCTAAATTAAGACACTCCTTTGTCTAACTCAGTATAAATGTGTGTGTGTGTGTGTGTGTGTGTGTGTGTGTGTGTATGCCATCCTTTGCGTTCCACCATGGTTTTTAGGCTATTGATAAATTCTGTATGTAGATCAACTTAGTGTGAGGCTTATTCCATGTTATCTGAAATCTTCCCACCTATTATATGGTCACTTAATGTCAGAGCTGAAAGACACCTGAGAAGATCATCGAGTCTCATGAACTGATGCACAGTGAAATAAGCAGAACCAGGAAAGCAATGTACACAATAACTATAACAATGGAAATGCAAAGAAAATAAATAAGAGAATGCTGTGTAATTAGAATGACAGAGCCTTGTCCCAAAGAGATGAAAAAAATATATTCTTTTTTTTGAATTCTTTTATTTATTTAATATTTTAATATTTTTAGTTTTAGTTTTAGTTTTCAAGCATTGAAGAGTTTGAATTACAAATTTTCTCCCCATTTCTACCCCCCCATTACAAGATGGCATATATTCTGATTGCCCTGTTCCCCAGTCAGCCCTCCCTTCTGTCACCCCACTCCCCCCCATCCCCTTTTCCCTTACTTTCTTGTAGGGCAAGATAGATTTCTATGCCCCATTGCCTGTATATCTTATTTCCTAGGTTTTTTTTGAACATATGCTTTTAAAAATTTGAGTTCCAAATTCTCTTCCCTCCTCCCTCCCCACCCACCCTCCCTAAGAAGGCAAGCAATTCAACACAGGCCACCCGTGTATCATTATGCAAAACCCTTTCACAATACTCATGTTGTGAAAGACTAACTATATTTTGCTCCTTCCTATCCTATCCCCCTTTTTTCAATTTTCTCCCTTGACCCTGTCCCTTTTCAAAACTGTTTGCTTTTGATTACCTCCTCCCCCATCTGCCCTCCCTTTTATCATCTCCCTTTTCTATCTCCTTCCTCCTTCTTTCCTGTGGGGTAAGATACCCAATTGAGTGTGTATGGTATTCCCTCCTCAGGTCAAATCTAATGAGAGCAAGACTCACTCATTTGCCCCCTCTTCCCTTGCAACAGAACTGCTTTTTCTTGCCACTTTTATGTGAGATAATTTACCCCATTCTATCTCTCCCTTTCTCCCTCTCTCAATATATTCCTCTCTCATCCTTTAATTTGATTTTTTTTAGATATCATCCCTTCATATTCAACTCACCCTGTGCTCCCTCTGTCTATATATATATATATACACACATATGTATGTATGTATATTCCCTTCAGCTTCCCTAATACTGAGGTCTCATGAATTATACACATCATCTTTCGTGCAGGAATGTAAACAAAACAGTTCAACTTTAGTAAGTCCCTTATGATTTCTCTTTCTTGTTTACCTTTTCATACTCCTATTGATTCTTGTATTTGAAAGTCAAATTTTCGATTCAGCTCTGCTCTTTTCACTGAGAAAGCTTGAAAGTCCTCTATTTTATTGAAAATCCATATTTTGCCTCAGAGCATTATACTCAGTTTTGCTGGGTAGGTGTTTCTTGGTTTTAATCGTAGCCCCATTGACCCCCAGAATATCATATTCCAAGCCCTTCAATCCCTTAATGTAGAAGCTGCTAGATCTTGTGTTATTCTGATTGTGTTTCCACAATACTCAAATTGTTTCTTTCTGGCTGCTTGCAGTATTTTCTCCTTGATCTGGGAGCTCTGGAATTTGGCGACAATATTCCTAGGAGTTTTCTTTTCGGGATCTTTTTCAAGAGGTCATTGGTAGATTCTTTCTATTTCCATTTTACCCTCTGGCTCTAGAATATCAGAGCAGTTCTCCTTGATAATTTCTTGAAAGATGTTATCTAGGCTCTTTTTTGATCATGGCTTTCAGATAGTCCAATAATTTTTAAATTCTCTCTCCTGGATCTATTTTCCAGGTCAGTGGTTTTTCCAATGAGATATTTGACATTGTCTTCCATTTTTTCATTCCTTTGATTCTGTTTGATAATCTCTTGATTTCTCATAAAGTCACTAGCTTCCACTTGCTCCAATCTAATTTTTAAGGTAGTATTTTCTTCAGTGGTCTTTTGGACCTCCTTTTGCATTTGGCTAATTCTGCCTTTCAAGGCATTCTTCTCCTTATTGACTTTTTGGAGCTCTTTTGCCATTTGAGTTAGTCTATTTTTTAAGGTGTTATTTTCTTCAGTGTTTTTTTTGGATCTCCTTTAGCAAGTCATTGATTTGTTTTTCATGGTTTTCTTGCATCACTCTCATTTCTCTTCCCAATTTTTCCTCTACTTCTCTTACTTGCTTTTCCAAATCCTTTTTGAGCTCTTCCACGGCCTGAGACCAGTTCATGTTTTTCTTGGAGGCTTTTGATGTAGGCTCTTTGACTTTGTTGACTTCTTCTGGCTGAATGTTTTGGTCTTCTTTGTCACCAAAGAAAGATTCCAAAGTCTGAGTCTGAATCTCAGTCAGTTTTCTCTGCCTGCTCATGTTCCCAGCCAACTACTTGACCCTTGAGCTTTTTGTCGGGGTATGACTGCTTGTAGAGTAGAGAGTACTTTGTCCCAAGCTTAAGGGGCTGCGCTGTTGTTTTCAGAGTGACTTCTACACAGCAAGCTCTGCCATATCAGCAATCCTCCTCCCCTAAGAACCGCCAACCTGGACCATGACTCAGATCTGAGCAGGCTCTGCACCCCTGCTCTGATCCGCTGCTTAATTCCTGCCACCAAGTGGGCCTGGGGCCAGAGGCAACTGCAGCTGTAGCTCTGTAAGCAGCCTCAGTGCTGCACCACCTTCCAGTGCCCCTGGGGCGGTGGCCCACCACGAACTCCTTTCACTCAATACCCACAGTTTTTCCCACTAACCTCCTCTGTTGTCTTTGGTGTTTGTGAGTTGAGAAGTCTGGTAACTGCCGCAGCTCACTGATTCAGGGTGCTACAGCCTGTTCCGCCCGGCTCCCGGTCTGGTTGGTCCGGGCGAAGCCCACACTGGGCTTTTCACTGCTTCACTCCCAGGACGGTGCGATAGACCTTACCCAGCGACCATCCAGGCTGTCCTGGGCTGGAGCCCTGCTTCTCTCTGCTATTTCGTGGGTTCTGCAGTTCTAGAATTTTTTCAGAGCCATTTTTATAAGTGTTTGGAGGGTCCTGGGGGAGAGATTTAGGCAAGTCCCTGCTTTCCAGCCACCATCTTGGCTCCACCTTGAAAAAAATATATTCTTCCTTCTTTTAGGAGGGGGAGAAGTGAAGGGGGAGAACTATGAGGTGTAGAATCACACTGTATTCATCATCAGATTCAGTTGATGTTTTAATTAATTTTACTCATTCCTTTTTATTCCTAGTTATAAGGGATAGCTTGTTGACAGGGTTGGGCAAGAATACTCAGAAATGAAGGTCATGAGAAAACAAAAATACTAATAAAAAAATTTTTAAAGAAATCATCTAGTTCCAACCACCCCCTTCCCCATTTTAAGGATGAGGAAAGTGAGAAGTTAAATGACTTGTTCATGGTCACTCATGAATGGCAGAGCCAGGACTCAACCCAGGCCTTCTGACTCCACGTTTAATGTTCTTTCCACTACAGTTTGCTGTTTCCCACTTGGTCACCTCACAAAATTCAGCTGAGGGCTTGACTGAAAGGGGGAAAAGAGGGAGAAAAGAAGAGAGGAGCTATAAGGGTTAGAGAAAAAAGTTAAAAACAGAAGAAGCATTTTTAAAACAGAAGAACTTATTTGTAGTTATGATAATTTACATTTAGATTATAAAAATGGCTCAACTCTACTTCAGAGTTTATAACCATATAACCTAACTGAGGTAGTACAAATATTATCTGCCTTTTATAAATGAGTAAACCAATTCATCCAAGTTAAGTCTCTTGCCCAAAGCTACGCAGCTGATAAAGATAAGGGCTAAGGCTAGAACCCAGGTCTCTCAAGTTTAGTGCTACACCACTATACCACAATGCCTAGTTTAAGCAAATCTGCAAAGAAAAGAGAAATAAGGAGTGGTCTGAACAAATGGTTGGAATCTCAAAATATTACTTGACGGTGCTCATTGCAATCTGCCTAAAAAGCCTCTAAGCTAACTCTAAACCTCAAAAAAAAAAAAAACTGAGATCCAATTTCTGTGGGATCATCATCATTTAGTTTGCTAGATATAGTCTCCCTTAATATCACAGATTACTGACTTTCAAAATGTCACTTCCATCACCTGTCCTCCAAACATAGGGCTTGTATTATGGCTATTTTTGTACTTATTAAACATCCCCATCAGCCTGTAAACTCCTAGAGAGCAGGGCCTATGCCTTCCTTATCCTGGTACCTCTCAAAACACCTTGCACATAAGAAGTACTGGATAAATATCTGAATTAGAACAAGTATCCCTAGACACATAAGAGATGAATTGAGGAGATTTTCCCCAAGGTGTTCTGCATGTAGCACACTCTCCACTTAACTATGTTTAACCTCTTTGAGTTGCAATGTCTTTATTCATAAAACGGGGGTGATAATGCCTGTACTTTGTCTCCTGCAGAAAGGTAGTGTGGTATAGTGAACAGAGAACTGGCCCTGGAGCCACAAAGATCTGGGTTCAAGACCTACCTCTGACACTGGCAAGTGACTTAACTGAATCTCAGTGCTCTGGCAGCAAAAACTAAAAGACAAAGTTGCAGAGAAGGAGCCAGCCTGCCTTCATAGAGGGAGCTCTTGCTTCTATCAAATGAAATCACGGGTCCAGTCTCTATTGATTACCTATTGTCCAATACTGCTGTGAGAACATTATTTATAAACCTTAAAGTTCTACATAAATGTGAATTATTACTCTTCCCTATAAAAAAATTATGTTAAATCAGTCTTTCTGTGCTACCAAAGACTGGAAAGTGGTAATTACTTAAAATGGTTCAGTCATCTTGTCTTTTCAGTATCAAAGAAAAAAAATAATCCAAACAACAAAATATTTTTCAATAGCTAGATACTTATATTAATCCCATGTAACCCCTGTTGGTACAATATTACACTAATTATTGCTAGAAAACTGCTTTTTGCTATATAAAGGAATAAAAAACTCTAAATTCAAACCTTACCTTCTTTTCTTCCTAACTCAGATGCTAAAAATGTAAAGATTATATTCATGATCTTCAGATTTTAGAAGCAGGAAAAAAATTACATTTTGCTTCATGTATTCATTCTTTTCATTCAACAAACACTTATTAAGCACTTACTGTGTGCTGAGTCTTGTGCTAGCTAGTCACTGGGGGAAATGCCAAGTTGAGATAAGACATATCCTTCTCATGGAGCTCACTTAGTCTAACAGGAGGATAAGACACATAGAGCAATAACTACAAAGCACAATGTTACATGACAAATGTATTTCAAATGATGCAAAACAAATATATGTTTTTGAAAAGTTATATAAATTAGTTCACACAATTCAAAAGTTTAAACTAGCGGTACACCAAGGTATACTTAAGGTTTATAAAACTATAATTACAAAACACTCTTTAAAAAAATAAAGAATGACATATAATTGAAGAAAAATCTATTGATCACGGTTGGGCCCTACCAATAAAATAAAGATTATATTACCTAAAATTATCTAGTAATTCAGTGCTATCCTAATCAAATTATGAAAGGGATACTTTGTGAATCTAGACAAAATCATAATAAAATTCTTTAGAAGAACAAAAGTCTAGAATCTAAAGAGAATTAATTCTCTTTAGAGAATTATTTTTCAAATAACTAATAAATAAATAAATTTATAATAAATGAATTTAATTTTAATTTAATTTATAAATTATAAATTTATAAAAAATAAACAAATCTATAATAAATAAATAAATGGGTACTTGTACTTCTGGATCCCAAATTATGGCATAAACCAGTAATAATCAAAACTATGTAATTCTTGCTTTAAAAAAAATAGAAAAATAAAACAGTGGAATGGAGGAGGTAAGGAAAAATAAGAAACAACTGAATTCAATAATTGAGTATTCAATAAAACCAAGAACATAAATTACTTGGGAAAGAAGTCTGTGCATAAAAAGAACTGTTGGGAAATTAGGAAGCAGCTTGAGAAAAACAGTTCTAGACCAACATCTAACCATTGTCTCCTTCCTGGGCTAGAGTCATACATTACCAACTACCTTTTGGAAAACTTAAACTGGGCATCTCAAGCTCAACATATCCAAAACAGAATTCATCATGTTTCTCCCCAAATTTTCTCTCTTGTGCATTTCCCTATGACTGGCTCAGGGCCTACTATCCTCACAGTAGCCAGGCTCACAAGCTCAGTGTCATTCTCACTCTCACTCCCCTCACAGATTCCATCTATTGCCAAATCTTGTTGTTTCTACATTGACGGCGTTTCTCTCATATCCACTTCTCCCCATTCACACAGCCACCATGCTAGTTCAGATCTTCATTATCTCTCACCAGGAATACTGCAAAAGCAGTCTCACTACCTCAAGTCTCCCTGTGGCCAAGCAAGTTTTTCTTAAAGCATAGGTGTGGCCATGACAGCCTTTAGTCAAGGAGCCCCAGTGACTCTCTTTCATCTCCAAGATCAAAAACAAACTCCTCTATCTGACATGCAACCTGGTCTCTTCTTACTGTTCCAGTTCTCTTGTACTTTATTTCTCTCCCCATGCCCTGTGACCCAGCTTCCCTGACCTTCTTTGTTCCAGTGACTCGGAGTAACAGTGAGCATTTATAAAGCACCTTAGGTTTACAAGTGCTATACATATTATCTCATTTGAGTTCCACATCAACACTGTGAGAAATCAAAAATTTAAAGTCCCAGAATTCCTCATATAGCAATCCATATCTTTCCTACAAGGCATAGTTTTCACCTCTCTCATCAACTTCTTTATCTCCACACAGCCCCAACTCCAGTTTGAGCCTTTATCATTTCTCCAATGGATTACTGCAACAGCCTCCCTAATTGGTCTCCCTGAAGTCAGTTAACTCCCCATTCTACACAGCTGCCAAAGTGATGTTTGTAAAGCAGAAGTCTGGCCATGGCACTGCCCTTCTCAATAAATGTCAATGGCTCCCTGTTAAGTTTAGGATCAAATACAAATTCTTGTTGGACATTTAAAGTCCTTCAAAAACAGTCTCTCACCTGTCTTGCCAGGTTTTTTATACATTACTCCCCTTCACATGCTACAGCCAAACTGTCCCCTTTAGAATATATGCTTTTTGGGGGGCAGGATTTGTTTTAGTGTTTCTTTATATTACAGTGCCTAGCACATAGTAACATTAATAAATTCTTTTTGACTAAAAACTTGATTTGATTTTTGACTGAAAGTTGTTTCTGTTTGAGGAATACCAATAGGAAATCTGAATAATACAACCCCACCCTCCTGTGGTCAAGGGGGAACAGATCAAGGCCAATGCAGAGACACTACCATTCACACTGTCTGTCAGCTGATACAAATTAGTATATTGTATTACTGTTACTTCTTGTATAATTTTTGTCCATATCATCAAGCCTTGAGGAAACATGTCTTAAATTTGTTCTTGCCAGGAAAGCTAGAGCATAAAAGGATTTCAGCACAGATCCAGTAACACTTAGCTTCGGCACTGGTCCCTCATACTTGCCAGGTAAAGTTCACCTCAACCCAAGTTCTGTCCTTACCAACTGTATTTCTACATGCCAACTTCAGACCTCCCCCAATACAAGAACAGAAAAGGGACAAAGTCATCTAAAGAGACAAATAAGTGTCCTGTTATGACATCTGGCTTAAAATAACTCTGAGATAAATGTTCCTAACACCACTTGGTACTTCATCCTAGATTTCCACTTTTTAAATGTCTGCAAAGAAGGCTCTGCCTGAAATACCACAGTAGAGTCTGCCAATGAAGCCCTGGAGCTACTCTCTCAACCATCACTTGGTATGGCTAGATTGGGTCCTGAGAAGAGGGCTGCTTCTCCCCTCAGGGCTCTAGGGAACTCTGAGAGTCTGGCAGGGCATGGGGAGAGGAAAGGAAGGGGAAAAAGGGTAGGGGGGAAGTGTCCTCCTCTGATATCATTCATGAGCCCCTACTAGTGTGTCATCCCCTCTAGCCCCCATCATGCACCTCTTTTCTATTTTTTTTTATTTCTCCTTTATCTATCTCCCCCTTTATAAATCAATCAACCAAAAAAACAATTCATTTATCACCTATTATTTGCCTGGAAATGTGCTAGTCTGAAGATACAAGGACAAAAATGAAACCACTCCAAAAGTCCCAGTTCTATCAGAGGAGAGAATGTGTAAATATGTAAGCACACAAAAAATAAATACAAGGTAATGGGGTAAAACTCACTGGCTTATAATCTAAAAAATCTGTTTTGCCTTTTTTATAAACTTAGGACATTTCCCCACTCCAGGCATGTAGCATCAATATCATTCTCCCTGGCTTTTCAGAAGCCCAGCAATAACTATCACCAGTTCTCACACAGGGTGATATTAATTCACCTGAGCTCACTGAGAAGTTATGTGCTCACTTATCATCTAATTTATTTGGGTTTTCAACTTCCACTTAACCATTTTCTTCTATACTTCCCAGACCAAGATAGTTCTCCTTGGTACACACAACAGAAGCAAAAGCAAGAATTCAGTAAGACTACTCTGTCACTGATTACCATACTGAGCTTATCAGCATCAAGTGTTACCCTTTTTCTGATATTTCTCTTGCCCCTAAATCACTAAAAAAAAAAAAAAGTTTGTTTGTCTTTCCCTACTAGCATTCAACACCAACCCCAATTTCTTCTGATCATTAGCTCTCCTAAAACTATTTGTACAGGACAGTGCCACTCCTTTGAATTGGTCTTTAGTTACTAGTCTGGCTAAACTAGCCAGTGGGGTCAGATTCCAAAAGGAAGGAGAGACACTTGGAAATACTGACCACCTCAATGGTTGATTAGCCATATAAGAGAAGACAGGAATGAGAATGACTGGCACAGTGGGGTACATATATACACTTAGACTAATAGTAATCAAGAGAGGGGGACAGGGTGGTAATCCGTGTAGGATGACAGAGAGCACTTATCCCTACCACGTCAAAACAGCCTTCTTCCTACGTACCATCAGAGTTGGGCTGTCTCCTGGTGGAAAGCAGACCTGTGATGTTGGAAGCCTGGTTTATCAAGAGACAGGCAACCAAAATAAAAAAGAAAGGAAGGGGGGCAACTCCAGAGATGCCATCAGTGGGGGTTTTTCAAAAGATGCCATCATTCTCACTATGCCCCTTGTCACCAGAAGTGGACAGCTGGTCTAAGGCTTGCTCCTTGCTCAGTTACCTATCCTTTTTTCCACCTGTTATATAGGACTGAGGGAAAAAAAACCACTAAGTTGGCTGATAAGATTTCTATGTAGCTGGATTTTTCCCCTTCTTTTTCCTCAGAATTGTTGGCATTTGTATGGCTAAAATTTCAGTCTTAAAGATATTTTATTTATCTTCAGAATAATACCTCATAGAATTGTGGGGCCATGAAATTCTTACCAATCCCTTCCCTGAGATCTTTGAACCTTACTCTCTCAAAAGCTAGGGTATAAGTGAAATAATCCCAGCTTTCTGGTCATTTAAAAAAAAAAAAAGATCATCTCTAAAGTCTCTTCCAGATCCAAAATTCCAGGAATAAACATTTGTTACTCAGTCCTTTCCTACTGAGCCTTAAGCCTACAAGGACAGCCAATTAGTCAAAACGTATTTCTTAACCAAAGTGATGCTACTCCAAACTAAAGACTGTGCTAAGTGGCCATATGCATAGAATGGACCCCACAACTTCCAATCTTTACCTACTGAAATCTCACCCTTCCTTCCAGGCTCAGTTCAGATGCCGCCTTTTCCTCGAAGGCTTCACTAAGCTGCTTTAAATGCACGTCTCTTTCTGTGTGTACTCTCCCTATGCTTCACCCAGATAAAAGTGATCTCTCCCTCCTCCAATGTCTTATAGCACTTTACATCTTCCATTTTATTCACATTCTGATTTGCACTACGCTTATTTAATTTCATGTGTCCGTCTACTAAAACATAAACTCCTTGAGAACTGGTACGGTTTTACTTCCTCTTTGAAATAGCCAATATCTAGCAGAGTATCTTAAACATAGTATTAAGAACTATGTATTAAGGCATAAAAAAAGCAGCTACAAAGTAGTCTTACTAGTCTACTCAACATTGGTCAGAACTGTGTCTAGATTTTAGACTTACAACATAGCTCTCCTAGCTGGAAAACTTGAAATTCAGAAAAGCGCAAAGTTATGAAAGGATTTAGACATTGGCTTTATACCAGCTTAAGGGGACTTTGTTAACTTAATCTGGAAAAGGAAAGATTGAGGGCAAATACTTGTTTTGAAGTAAACATATAATATATAAATAGAATATATAAACAGAAATTATAAAGCTGATAGTCAATACCTTTTTTTCTCCATTTCCGCTGAAGACAGAACAAGAGAAAATGAAATTAACTTGCAAAGGGGAATTTTGGGTTACACGTTATGAAGAACTTCCTAATTATTAGAGTTTAAAACACTGAAAAGCATTACCAAAACAGGGTAGGAGTTTTTTTTCCCCCCAAAAAAAATAAGTAGAAAAGAAGACCTTCTGAAATTATTCAGGTGCTGTCTTGTCTGGAAAAAGAATGAAATCAATGGATTCTCACAGAATCAGTTACAAGAGATTTCAGAGGCCCTTGAGCCCAAACCAAATCTGACCAAAACTTCCCTTTACAAAGAGCTATGTCCAACAACTGATTATCCAAGGATTTGGAGTTAGAGATGCTGAGGGTGAACTCCAGCTCTGCCCGCCTTGTGATCTCCACCATGTCTCTTCCCCACCCTGATTTTAGTTTCCTCATTTGAAAAATGAAGGGACGGATCTAGATGGACTCTAAGGACAGTTCCATCTCTGAACCCTATGTCTCTATGACTTGTTCTTGTTTCCAGACAGAATGTGTGCTGCCTTAATATCTCAGGCTTTAGACTTTCAAAACCAGCCTACAGCAACATCCAGGGTTAAGGTTAAAATCTAAAAAGGAACTTGGATATCTTTTGCTGTCAAAAACAGGGTAGCCAATAATATATGACAGTCTATTGAAGGAGCTGGGGATGATTAGCCTGGAGAGTGAAGCTCGCTGTCTCTCTCTATCTCTCTCTCTCTCACTCACTAGAGGGAAGATCAGAACTGTCTTCAAGAATTTAAAGGGCTGTCATGTCAAAGAGGGATTAGACTTTCGTTCCTTGGCCTCAGATGGCAGTCAGTTAATAAACATTCATTAAGCACACACTATGTCCCAAGTAGTGTGCTAAGCACTAGAGATACAAAGAAAACAGTCCCTGCCCTCAAAGAGCTTACAATCTAAGAAGGGAGACAACTAGGAACAAACCACATACACACAGGATGGAACAGAAATAATCAATAGATGTAAGGTGCTGGAATTAAGGGGGATCTAGAAAGACTTTCTGTAGAAGATGGGATTTTGGCTGGGACTTAAGAAAGCCAGAGAAGGCAGGAGGGAAAGCATTCCAGGTATATGAGACAGCCAGTGAAAATGCCCAGAGTCAAGAGATGGGTTGTCTTGTGCAAGGAACAAGGAGATCATCATCCATGGATCACTGATGGGGTGTGAGGAGGAGAAAGGGAAGGTATAAGAAGACTAGAAGTGGGTGGGGGAAGGTTATGAAGGGCTTTGAATGCCAAATACAGGATTTTATATTTGACGCTGGAAGTGATAAGGAGTCACTGGAATGTACTGAATGGAAGGAGGAGGGGGACATGGTCAGAACTAAGCTTTAAGATCTTTGACAGCTGAGTGGAGGTTGGAGAGGCTTGCGGCAGGCAGACCAACCAACTGGCTATTGTAACAGTCCAGGCATAAGGTGATGAGGGCTTGAACAGAGTGATGGCAGCATCAGAGGAGAAAAGTGGATATATATGAGAGATGTCGTGAAGGTAAAATCAACAGGCTTTGACAAAAGATGAAGGGGTGGGGCTGGTTGAAAGAGAGTAAGAAGTCTAGGATGACACCTAGGTTGCAAGCCTGGGGGATTGGGAGGATGGTAGTGCCCTCAGCAGTACAAGAGAAGTTAAGAAGGGGAAAAGGTTTGGGCAAAAAGATAATGAGTTCAGTTTTGGACACGCTGACCTTAAGAAGTCTAGGGAACATCCAATTTAAGATGTCCAATAGGCAGATGGAGATGGGAGACTGAAGGTTAGCAGAGAGGTTAAGGCTGCATAAGTAGATCTGAGAATCATCAGCACAAAAATGATAATTAAATCCATGGAAGTTGATGAGAGTACAAAGTAAAATAGCACAGAGACTAAAGAGAAGAGGAATCAGGAGAGTGCCCTATTGGACACCCACAGTTGGTGGACAGAACCTAGATGAAGAGCCAGCAAAGGAGACTAAAGAGTGGTCAGACAACTAGGAGAACTAGGAAAAAGTAATTTCATGAAAACCCTAGAGAGAAGAGAGTATCAAGGAGAAGGATGAGGACTGAGAAAGGCTGTTGGATTTGCAATTAAAAGATGATGAGTAGGGTGGAGTCAAGATGGCAGCTGGAAAGCAGGGACTTGTTTAAGCTCCTCCAAGGTCCTCCAAACACCTATAAAAATGGCTCTGAACAAATTCTAGAGCTGCAGAACCCACAAAATAGCAAAGGGAAGCAGGGATCCAGCCCAGGACAACCTGGATGCTCACTGGTAAGGGTCTATCTCACAGAGCTGGGAGTGGAGCGGAACCCAGAATGGGAGGCGCCAGGACCAACCAGACCAGGAGCCGGGCGGAACAGACGTAGCACCCTGAATCAGTGAGCTGTGGCAGTTACCAGACTTCTCAACCCACAAACACCAAAGACAACAGAGGAGGTTAGTGGGAAAAGCTTCTGAGACAGAGTGAAAGGAGTTCGGCCCGCCCGGCCCCAGCCCCAGGGGCACTGGACGGTGGTGCAGCACTGAGGCTACTTACAGAGCTACAGCTGCAGTTGCCTCCGGCCCCAGGCCCACCTGGTGGGAGGAATTAAGTGGCAGATCAGAGTGGGAGTGCAGAGCCTGCTTTGCCCTGCCTGGATCTGAGCCTCAATCCTGTTTGGTGGTTCTTGGAGGAGAAGGAGCGCTGGTGTGGCAGAGCTTGCTGTGTAGAAGTAGCTCTGAAAACAACAGCGCAGCCCCTCAAGCTTGGGACAAAGTACTCTCTACTCTACAAGCAGTCATACTCTGACAAAAAGCTCAGGAATCAAGTAGTTGGCTGGGAACATGAGCAGGCAGCGAAAATGGACTCAGATTCAGACTTTGGAATCTTTCTTTGGTGACAAAGAAGACCAAAACATTCAGCCAGAAGAAGTCAACAAAGTCAAAGAGCCTACATCAAAAGCCTCCAAGAAAAACATGAACTGGTCTCAGGCCGTGGAAGAGCTCAAAAAGGATTTGGAAAAGCAAGTAAGAGAAGTAGAGGAAAAATTGGGAAGAGAAATGAGAGTGATGCAAGAAAACCATGAAAAACAAGTCAATGACTTGCTAAAGGAGATCCAAAAAAATACTGAAGAAAATAACACCTTAAAAAATAGACTAACTCAAATGGCAAAAGAGCTCCAAAAAGCCAATGAGGAGAAGAATGCCTTGAAAGGCAGAATTAGCCAAACCACTGAAGAAAATACTACCTTAAAAATTAGATTGGAGCAAGTGGAAGCTAGTGACTTTATGAGAAATCAAGATATTAAAAAAGAGAACCAAAGGAATGAAAAAATGGAAGACAATGTCAAATATCTCATTGGAAAAACCACTGACCTGGAAAATAGATCCAGGAGAGAGAATTTAAAAATTATTGGACTACCTGAAAGCCATGATCACAAAAAGAACCTAGATAACATCTTTCAAGAAATTATCAAGGAAAACTGCCCTGATATTCTAGAGCCAGAGGGTAAAATAGAAATGGAAAGAATCCACCAATGACCTCTTGAAAAAGATCCCGAAAAGAAAACTCCTAGGAATATTGTTGCCAAATTCCAGAGCTCCCAGATCAAGGAGAAAATACTGCAAGCAGCCAGAAAGAAACAATTTGAGTATTGTGGAAACACAATCAGGATAACACAAGATCTAGCAGCTCCTACATTAAGGGATCAAAGGGCTTGGAATAGGATATTCTGGGGGTCAATGGGGCTACGATTAAAACCAAGAAACACCTACCCAGCAAAACTGAGTATAATGCTCTGAGGCAAAATATGGACTTTCAATAAAATAGAGGACTTTCAAGCTTTCTCAGTGAAAAGAGTAGAGCTAAATAGAAAATTTGATTTTCAAACACAAGAATCAAGAGAAGCATGAAAAGGTAAACAAGAAAGAGAAATCATAAAGGACTAACTAAAGTTGAACTGTTTTGTTTACATTCCTGCACGAAAGATGATGTGTATAATTCATGAGACCTCAGTATTAGGGTAGCTGAAGGGAATATACATACATACATACATGTGTGTGTGTATATATATATATATGTGTGTGTGTGTGTGTGTGTATAGACAGAGGGCACAGGGTGAGTTGAATATGAAGGGATGATATCTAAAAAAATAAAATCAAATTAAAGGATGAGAGAGGAATATATTGAGAGAGGGAGAAAGGGAGAGATAGAATAGGGTAAAATATCTCACATAAAAGTGGCAAGAAAAAGCAGTTCTGGTGGAAGGGAAGAGGGGGCAGGTGGGGGGGAATGAGTGAATTTTGCTCTCATCAGACTTTACCTGAGAAGGGAATTACATAAACACTCAATTGGGTATTTTACCCCACAGGAAAGAAGGAGGAAGGGGACAAAAAAGGGGGGACAATAGGAGGGCAGATAGGGGGAGGAGGTAATCAAAAGCAAACGCTTTTGCAAAGGGACAGGGTCAAGGGAGAAAATTGAATAACGGGGGACAGGATAGGAGGAAGCAAAATATAGTTAGTCTTTCACAAATTGAGTATTGTGGAAGGGTTTTGCATAATGATACACATGTGGCCTATGCTGAATTGTTTGCCTTCTTAGGGAGGATGGGTAGGGAGGGAAGAGGGGAGAGAATTTGGAACTCGAAGTTTTAAAAGCGTACGTGTAAAAAAAAAAGTTGTTTTTGCATGCAACTGAGAAATAAGATATACAGGCAATGGGGCATAGAAATCTATCTTGCCCTACAAGAAAGTAAGGGAAAAGGGGATGGAGCGAGTGGGGTGACAGAAGGGAGGGCTGACTGGGGAACGGGGCAATCAGAATATTTGCCATCTTGGAATGGGGGGGAGGGTAGAAATGGGGAGGAAATTTGTAATTCAAAATCTTGTGTAAATCAATGCTGAAAACTAAAAATATTAAATAAATAATTAAAAAAAAGATGATGAGTAACTTTGGAGGAAACAAGTTTGGTTGAACGATGAGTTAAAAAGAGAGTGAGAGGAAAGGAAGAAGAAGCAGCTATTGTAAACAGGCTTTTCAAACAGTTTAGCCACAAAAGGGAGGGGAGATATAGGACAATAGCTAATAGGGATAGATGGGTCTAGTGAGGGTTTTGAGCATGGGGAAGATAAGGGCAGATTTGTAGTTAATAGCAAAGCAGCCAGTAGATAAGGAGAAACAGAAGATAAACTCTAGAGGGGGCAATCTTTCTTAGAAAAAAGAATGGAATGGGATCACCTAAGCATGTAGAGTGATTTTCAATAGCAAAGAGAAAGACCACCTACCTCATTAGTAAGACATAAGTGGAAGAGATAGTGGCAGAAAGCATCTGGGAGATATGAGATGAGGAAGAGAAGGGAAGGGAAGAGAAGAGAAGAGGGAGGTCTCAATGAATGGATTAAATTTCTTCAGCAAAATATGAGGTTAGGTTACCAGCTGAGAGGGTAGAGGCAAGGGGAAAACGGGAGGTTTGAGGAGGGAAGAAAAGGCTTGTAAGAGCCACTGTGGTGGGTGGGATAGTAAGTTAAATAGGAAAATGGAAAAGGACTGCCTTGCAGCAGTGAGGGACCAGTTAAAATTATGTAACAAATTTGTAGTAGGCCCAGTCAGCACAGTTTCATGCTTTTTTCCAGCTTCATTCAGCAGCTTGTGTGTATAGGAAGAAAGGCAAGGGATGGTGGGAGTGATCAAAGGCTGAGCCTTGCCCTAGCAAGATCAGAGACAAGATAAGGGAGCAAGGGACTTCAGAAAAGTGTATTGTTAAACTGGTTCACCAAGGTGTCAAGATGTAGCTAGACCTGAGAAAGCACTGAAGGGTAGATGGATGAGAGGTCACAGTGTGGATGAAGAACAGGGTTTGATATTGCAAGGTAGGAGGAGAGGTGGAG